>NC_048299.1:63716272-63835310 GCF_013100865.1 Trachemys scripta elegans
CCCCCCCCAGAAAGCTCCCCCCCAAACTCCTGAACCCCCCCCATCTCTTGACTGCCCCATCCAAAATCTCCCTGCCCCTTCTCTTGCCCCTTGGCTCCCTTGTCGTTGCCCTTCGGTTCGCCTAAGGGCTCTCTGGGAGCTTGCTGAGTCTGAGCCGTTCTCCCGGCACGCTGGCCAGCAGCGGGGGAGGAGCTCCAGCCTGCCGGAGGCAAATGCAGGGAGGGAGGGAGGGAGTGAGCTATGCTGCAGGGGGGGGAGGGGGAAGTGGAGGAGGGACTCTCTCTCGCTGTCGGAGCCCCATGTAAGTAGCACCATCCGGCTGCCCTGTTAGCCGCGAGTGCTCTGCATGGGGGGGGGGAGGGGAGAGAGGGAAGTCCGGACATTAACAAATTCCCCCCGGACGCTATTTTTAGTTAAAAAATCCGGACATGTCCGGGGGAATCCGGACGAATGGTAACCCTATAAGCACTGTATTTAATACGGTGTCAGGGATCTACAAATAATTACAAGGACTGCATGAGGGCTCAGGGGAACAGATTACTTCCCACCATCTTGTTAGTAAAATGTGAGATACCTATTTCACCATGCTGCTATTAACAAAATACTATGAATTTTTTTACTTTTAAAACCTGTTTTGTTAAATTTTGTGGGCATACAAAACCTAAGCTTTGTGATACAAAAAAACCCATGTTTTCAAAAATGCCACATACATAGTTATGCAAACACAATCATTAAGCAGTTGTTAGTGTGTCAGATTTTGCATTTGTGGTGTCAGAACAAAAGATTTGTTGTCCAACATACCTTCTTTAGATTTTCCTCAATTCATTTTTGAACTTTGAACATAAAGATTTTCCATGTCCTATAAACAAGCTCATATTGACTTTTTTTTTTTTTTTTTAATCCACAGGATGGTACAAAACAAAAGAGAGAACGGAAGAAGACTGTGTCATTTAGCAGCATGCCAACTGAGAAGAAGATCAGTAGTGCAAGTGACTGTATTAATGCAATGGTTGAAGGCTCTGAGCTCAGAAAGTTTCGGTCCAACTCTAGAGTTTATCACCGGTACTTTCTTTTAGATGCAGATATGCAGTCCCTGCGTTGGGAACCTTCAAAGAAGGATTCGGAAAAAGCAAAGATTGATATTAAATCAGTCAAAGAAGTGAGAACAGGAAAAAATACAGATATATTCCGCAGCAATGGAATTTATGACCAGATATCAGAAGACTGTGCATTTTCTATTATTTATGGAGATAACTATGAGTCTCTAGATCTCGTTGCTAACTCAGCAGATATTGCAAACATTTGGGTAACTGGGCTAAGATACCTAATTTCTTATGGAAAACATACACTAGATATGATAGAAAGTAGCCAAGATAATATGCGGACTTCATGGGTTTCACAAATGTTTAGTGAAACTGATGTAGATAATTTTGGACATATAGCCCTTTATAAAGCTGTTCAGTTTATAAAAAAATTAAATCCGGGTTTAAAAACAAGTAAAATTGAGCTGAAGTTCAAAGAGTTACATAGATCCAAGGACAAAACTGGTACTGAAGTCACAAAGGAAGAATTTATTGAAGTTTTCCATGAGCTTTGTACCCGACCTGAGATCTACTTCTTATTGGTTCAGTTTTCCAGCAATAAAGAATTCCTAGATACCAAGGACCTTATGATGTTTTTAGAAGCAGAACAGGGAATGGCACATGTCACAGAAGAAATAAGCCTTGAAATTATTCACAAATATGAACCATCAAAAGAGGGCCAGGAAAAGGGCTGGCTCTCAATAGATGGTTTTACTAATTATCTTACTTCACCTGACTGTCATATATTTGATCCAGAGCATAAAAAGGTTTGTCAGGATATGAAACAACCTTTATCCCATTATTTCATAAACTCATCTCACAATACATATTTGATAGAGGACCAGTTCCGAGGTCCATCTGATATCACAGGATATATTCGTGCTCTTAAAATGGGTTGCCGAAGTGTTGAATTGGATGTATGGGATGGTCCAGATAATGAGCCTCTAATTTATACAGGACATACAATGACATCACAGATAGTCTTCCGCAGTGTAATTGACATTATTAACAAGTACGCATTTTTTGCTTCAGAATACCCTCTTATTCTGTGTTTAGAAAATCATTGTTCTATTAAGCAGCAGAAAGTTATGGTTCAACACATGAAGAAAATTTTGGGCGACAAGCTACACACACAGTCTCCAAACATAGAAGAGTCTTATCTTCCCTCACCTGACTCACTTAAAGGGAAAATACTAATTAAAGCAAAGAAGCTTTCCTCTAATTGCTCTGGGCTAGAGGGAGATGTTACAGATGAAGATGAAGGAGCAGAAATGTCACAAAGAGTAGGGAAAGAGGGTGCAGAACAACAAAACACTGTGATAGTGAAACGATTTCAGCTTTGCAAAGAGCTTTCCGAATTGGTAAGCATATGTAAATCAGTTCAGTTCAAAGAGTTTCAAGTCTCATTTCAGCTCCAGAAATACTGGGAAGTTTGTTCATTTAATGAAGTGCTTGCTAGCAAATATGCCAATGAAAATCCAGGAGACTTTGTAAATTACAACAAACGTTTTCTTGCCAGGGTTTTTCCTAGCCCTATGAGGATTGACTCTAGTAATATGAATCCCCAGGATTTTTGGAAGTGTGGCTGTCAGATAGTAGCCATGAACTTTCAGACACCTGGCTTAATGATGGACCTTAACATTGGTTGGTTTCGACAAAATGGAAATTGTGGCTATGTCCTTCGTCCTGCCATCATGCGAGAGGAAGTATCCTTCTTCAGTGCAAATACAAAAGATACTGTGCCTGGAGTTTCACCTCAGCTTCTTCACGTTAAAATTATTAGTGGGCAAAACTTTCCTAAACCCAAAGGGTCAGGTGCCAAAGGTGATGTTGTAGATCCTTATGTATATGTAGAAATTCATGGAATCCCAGCAGACTGTGCAGAAAAAAGGACAAAAACTGTGCATCAAAATGGAGACAATCCAATTTTTGATGAAAGTTTTGAATTTCAAATTAATCTTCCTGAACTAGCTGTCATGCGTTTTGTAGTACTAGATGATGATTACATTGGGGATGAATTTATTGGGCAGTACACTATTCCCTTTGAGTGTTTACAGACAGGCTATCGGCATGTTCCACTGCAATCTTTAACTGGAGAAATTTTAGCACATGCTTTCTTGTTTGTACATGTTGCCATTACTAATCGAAGGGGTGGTGGGAAACCTCATAAACGGGGCCTTTCAGTGAGGAAAGGAAAGAAATCCAGGGAATATGCTTCTATGAGAACATTATGGATTAAACCCATAGATGAAGTATTCAAGAATGCTCTCCAGTCTATACGGGATGCCACGGATCTGAGAGAAAATATGCAGGTACAGTTTTTACGATGAAATTATCAATGTTTGTGCCACAGTTGTACTTTTGCATTATGGTGTGTCTGCAGTGTGTGTTACATAGATATGTAAATGTTAACTGCATTTTATATATTATTAATTTATCATGTTTTTATACTGTACGAATTTAAAAACGGACAGACTGTATTTGAACAGCAGCTGGATGATATTGTCTATTAAGATAACTCCTAGTAGAAACACATGGTTTGTGCTATAATTCAAGCCTATTAACTGGCCCTATTTCTTGAGAAGGAGTACACTAGATATACTGGAGAAAAAGGTAGAGGCTACTTTTCAGCTTTAAGAAATTAAGTAAAATAGAAGTGCAGGGAGAAAACATTACTAACAATAATGAAACTTGTGAACAGTTTACTGTATATTCAAAGACCCCCTCATATCTGAAAGAATTCTCAAGGACGCTGTAAATGAAACAGTGTGATGGCTTCCCCATCTCTTTATGAGGTGAAAAATTTCCTCACATCACTAGCAGACCTTTCAAAGAGATCCTTCCCTTACCAGGATCCAAAAGAGCATTAGTATTTTACAAACAAGTTAAATGGGGATGGAGTTACTCCTTCTCCCCCAAAAGGGGTGTTCTAAAGACTGCAATATCAAACAAATACAGTATCGCAGAATGATAGGAAGTGTAGTGTAGACTAAAATGCTGGGTTATGGATCCCACTGTTAGATTGCGTCTTTTGTGTATCAATAAACATTCCTGCTACAAGAACTGCTGATCTAGGACAGAGTAGAGAAAAACATAAATTCTGTTTGATGAATCTTTTAACTATATAAAAGCTACAGTAAAAGTCCTAGCACTAAAAAATAAAAGTAAGCATAACCATATCAAAAAAGTTACCCATTAAATCTTATTTTATGTGACTTTAAGGAAAAACTGGTTCAAAGAAACATGCTTGAGGCTCAATTCCAGATTTTAAAAGGGTGTTTGTTTTACTGTATATCAGTGCAGATAACTTTTGTTTATGAATAAAGTTATGTTGAAAGTTGTAATAATGAAAGATTTTAACAGTATTGCAAACTTTAAAGCTTACACTTGTTTTTCCGAATTGTATCCAGCAGCTTCCCTATTCCATTCAGTATGATTTATGCCAAGGACATCATTATAGGCAAAGATCACAAACAAAATGTGGAGGCATGATTATGACTGGTAAATGAGATTCAGATTGCAGACTAGATGTGAATCTAATCTGTAATTAAGGAAGGTCTGTTATTCCATTGTGTACTGGCTAGGAGAATTTTTTTTTAAGGTGTCTTAATCAAGGATAGCCTGGATCTAAGATTTGAATATACAATAAGAAGGTGTGCTCGTAACTAGCATGCTATTTTATTTTTCAGAATTGGTGTGTTTTTGAAAAATGTAATTTTATTAAGGTTTTTAGGAGCAGTGCTTGGGGAAGGAGTTTTCTTTTATGCATTTCATTCTGTTACTTTGAAAGATGCACTTACATCTTCCCAACTTCTTATTAGTATACCTGGAAATGTCCCCAAGACAGATATAGTTTAGGCGGATGATAGAATAATTTTGATTATTTTAACTTGACAGATTTGCATGATGTGTTGCACATTTGTTCTTATGAATTGTATCCAGTCTCCTGCAACTTCCCCATTCCATTCCATAAGCAAAGATCACTAGCAAAATGTGGAGGCATGATTATGACTGGTAAATGATATGAATGTAATCTGTAATTAACGATAGACTCTAAAAAAAAATATATATATATATATCTCCTAGCCTATACACAATAGAATTAGAGTGCCTTAAGGAGAAACCTGGATCCTAAGACTTGAATATACAATAAGAAAGTGTGCTCGTAACTAGTATGCTATTTTATTTTTCAGATTGGTGTGGTTTTGAAAAATGTAATTTAGCAGGGTTTTTTAGGGTCAGTCCATGGGAAGGAATTTCCTTGTATGCATTTCATTTTGTTACTTTGAAAGATGTATTTACATCTTTCCAACTTATCAGTAGCATACCTGGAAATGTTCCCAAGAGGGGTATAGTTGAGGTGAATGATAGAATGCTAATTTTGATTATTTTAACTGACAGATTTGAATAATATGTCTATAAGATTTAAATTGTAATATAATTTGTGCTACACCCTGTATAAACAGGCCTAAAACAATGAAAAAATCTATTAAAATAAAGACAATTGCAAAATCTATAAGTCAGGGAATTTGAAATGGTTTCATTTCTTAATTACATATCCATTTACTACTATAATCACCATGATATAGCAGCTAGAAAGACAGACAACTTCAGGTATCTAGGTATTTTAAATATGAAATAGAAAAGTATTTCATGGAATAAAGTACACGTAGAAGTATAATGAACTACACCAAGGTCTTGTTTGAGTAGTCATTAGAATCCCTTTATCCATATCTAGGCCTTTTTTCTGTAGTCAGCAATGTGCATTGTGTTAGTAATACAAAAGCTGGTATCACTTCCACAGCTGAGTGTATGATGTCCGTGATTATGTTGGATATGGTATAGAACATTCACGTTGCTTGGCAGTGCAGTGCAGAGAATCATGAAAGTCAGCATGGGCTAGTGAGTAAGATATCAAACTGGGAGTCAGAAGACCTGAATTCTATTCACTGTCCTGCCACTGACTTGCTATGTGCCCTTAGACAAGCCACTTAACTTCCCTGGGTCTTAGTTTTCTTTTCTGTAAAATTGCTGTTTGTAATGCTTATCCACATTTGTAAAGTTTGAGATCTATGAATGAAAAGCAGTATAAGGTCTGTCTTTTCAGATGTCCTATTCTTTTATTAAATTCCAATCTAATTATTACAAATAGCCTTGGTTTACTAAACATTGAAAACGAATTATTTGAAAGGCAAAATTAATAGATTCCAAGGTCAGAAGGAACCATTGTGATCATCTAGTTTGACCTCCTGTGTAACATTGGCCATAGAACTTCCCCAAAATAATTCCTAGAACATAGTTTTTTAGAAAAACATCCAATCTTGAGTTAAAAATTGTCAGTATTGGATAATCGATCACGACCCTAGGTAAATTGTTCCAATGGCTAATTACTCTCACAGTTAAACATTTATGTTAATAATTGAGTGATGTACCAGTCACTGTACTGGAAATAATTTATGTATACAAATGTATACATAATATGTTCATTTAAAAATAGGTTGAGGTCAACTTGATGTGGATTGCCTGTTAAAAGTGGCATACGCATTTAAGCCCTGGTTCCAATTTACACTAAAACCACTTTACACCCCTCTGGCAGTATAAAGGGTCTTTCAGAAAGTAAAAATGTGACTCAAGACCTATAAACTTGTCACATACTTTAAAATATGTGCAGAATATCCCAAATGACCAAGATAAGAGGAGCACTTGGAACATTTGTTACTTAAACTTACTGATTTTTCTCTTACAGGTCCACAAACTCCAGACTTGCCACAGATCGCCACCTCCCACTTGGTGCAACAACCCCAAATTCACTATGATGGAGAGCACTCCCATCATGGGAATTGACTGGAGGCTGGAATCATTTTATAGGATTAAGATAAATGGCTGACGTTTACAATATTTCAGTGTTTCTTAAGTTTAAACATATATATTTTATATTCTAGCCTACAAAATAAAAATACTATAAACTCTTGGAAAATGTACAATATTTGGTTTAACAAATACTCTTAGAAGGTCATCTGAGTGATAGTGTGACATCACTAGTGGTGTGCAGCATTCCAGCATCACACCAAGTGGGAGCCAGCAGATCCTCAGCATGTCTGGAGAATGCTGACATACAATAGGTATGTTTAAAGTTACAAATGGACTGACTTGCCCCCTCCACCTTCCTACGTTTATTTGAGACATTCAGCACATAACTTTTAAGCAGCTGGATTTAAAAAACATTTTAAATACTTTTTGAAGCTTTTCAAAAGCTTGTTCAATCAACCAGTAGTTCATTGTTTTTATATTTCTTGAAAATTTGAAGTTAATAGCAGCATATTACAACCTCTTTATTCTAAGTAATATTTATTTTCTGTAGCAGGATTTTAAGTCTATTTGAATTTTTAATATCTCTGATAAATAAAATATTGCAAATATCTACGATACTTTGCTCTGGAAAACTGCCATTTTTCCAGGACAAAACCACTGATAGTTCTACACTGTTGCTTGGTTATAACTATTACACAATGAAATATAAGTCTATTAAACTGAATGAATGAGAGATTAAAAATCATGGTTAACTGTAAAGTAACTTTTTTATTTTCTTTTTAACAGAATGCAGTAGTTTCATTCAAAGAATTATGTGGCCTTTCTCCTGTAGCAAATCTTATGCAGTGTATTCTGGCAGTGTCTACCCGCTTGGTCGGACCTGATAGTACACCCTTGGTACTACTGAATCTCAATGATCAGTATCCCACTATGGAGATCCAAGGAACTGTTCCAGAGGTCTTGAAAAAGATTGTAACTGCATATGACATGGTGAGTAGTCCTTTGTGGTTTATGTATGCTGCTTGAAAGACTTTCTTTTTATAATATACTGTACCATGTCTGTTTTCAAAGGTCATTCTAATCTGTGACTTCCTATTTCATTACTTGTGCTTGAAAATTTATTCCCATGAACATTCAGCATCTGACACTGTTTTTAATGTGCGGTGAATGTAAAAATTAATACCTCTTACCTCATGCAAATTCACAAGACTTTGTATTATTGTATATAAATATGTTAGAAATGTACCTGTTTATGCATTAACTTGTAACTTTTTGCATATTGATCTCTTTTTCACATGTGCACAGTGATTTGTTACATTACATTTTTGAATTTATAGAGCTGTAGTTCTTTTCATCATTGATTCAAAGAGTAGAAAATGTTAATGTTTTTAGGAACTGTAATCTTATGAGCAGCATGATACTGTTGAAATCCGCACATTTTTTTTCATATATATATAATATATATATGCTGCATCTCTCCTGTATGTTTTATTTATTTTGGCAGTTGTGTATTCTATAATCAACTCTAATTTTCACTTTAATTGTTATAAATTTCAGCAAATCTGTAAATGGTGTCTTTAGAAACTAGAAATATTCACAAAAAGAAGAACAGGAGTACTTGTGGCACCTTAGAGACTAACAAATTTATTAGAGCATAAGCTTTCGTGGACTACAGCCCACTTCTTCGGATGCATATAGAATGGAACATATCTCCTCATTATATGTTCCATTCTATATGCATCCGAAGAAGTGGGCTGTAGTCCACGAAAGCTTATGCTCTAATAAATTTGTTAGTCTCTAAGGTGCCACAAGTACTCCTGTTCTTCTTTTTGCGGATACAGACTAACACGGCTGTTACTCTGAAACTTAGAAATATTCAGAAATACATAAAAAATTCAAAAGTATACTGCATGGGGAAAGAAAGAACTGTGTAAAAAAAGACTAAAGGATATGAATTCTGTAGCAGAGTGATGAATTATGAAGTTTACATTATGTATATGTAAGGAGGAAAATCAACCGACCAACAGTTTAAAACCTCCACCTGATTTCAGTTGCAGAAATATGGCATGGGGAAGAGACAACCTGTCACATAGGGTTAGAGCTTTTGATTTTTTAAAATGAACTCCTCTAAAATTGGAATATGATGATATGTAGATATTCTCTTCCAGGATTTTTCTATTAGTTTTGTGTTTTCAAACAAAACAGCTCAACTGTTTCCCTTTTTAAAAAAATTAGAAAATCTAAACATTAACCTAGGATCTGAAAATATGTATATGGAGTTACATTTTAGAGCTAATTTCCTGGCACAAATAGCTTTGGAATAGTAACCATACAAGACCCTTCATACTTAGAGGAGCTCATACAGTAGCACTGTTTGTAGAAAGAAAAATTAGTTAACTAGGAGTTCAAGTAGGACTATGGGATCCGTACATGGCTCAGTGATGAAAACACAGGTGCAGTTTGGTTTAAATGATACCATACTGTGTAATTACTGTAAGATTAGGATATTATAGTACAAGGTGTTCTTAATTGTTGGGATTACAGATAAATCACAGATAAAATGAACCTCTGTTGTTGTCGATGGAAAATGTGTCTAAGGGTATGTCTACACTACGAGAGTAGTTCGATTTTACTTAAAGCGAATTTGTGGAACCGATATTACAAAGTCGAACATGTGTATCCACACTAAGGACAGTAATTCGACTTTGTGAGTCCACACTAATGGGGCAAGCGTCGACATTGGAAGCGGTGCACTGTGGGCAGCTATCTCACAGTTCCCGCAGTCCCCTCTGCCCATTGGAATTCTGGGTCGAGCCCCCAATGGCTGCTGGGGCAAAAAATGTGTTGAGGGTGGTTTTGGGTAACTGCCCTCCCTCCGTGAAAGCGCCGGCAGGCAATCAGGTCGCACACTTTTCTGGTGATTGACAGGGCGGACGCCACAGCACTGCGAGCCTGGAGCCCGCTGCGATCATCGCTGCAGTTATGGCCGTTGGCAACACCTCGCACCTTATCATCCACCTTTTTCAGAGGCAGATGCTGAGAAGTCAGGTGAGGAGGCTACGGCAGTGCGATGAGGACATTAAGTCTGAGAGGGGCACAGACCTCTCACAAAACACGGGACTCCGCGCCGTGAACATCATGGTGGCAATGGATCATGTTGATGCTGTGGAACGGCGATTCTGGGCCCGGGAAACAAGCACGGACTGGTGGGACCGCATAGTGCTGCAGGTCTGGGATGAATCACAGTGGCTGCAAAACTTTAGGATGCATAAGGGAACTTTCCTGGAACTTTGTGAGTTGCTGTCCCCTGCCCTGAAGCGCAAGGACACCTGGATGCGAGCAGCCCTGACTGTCCAGAAGTGAGTGGCCATAGCCCTCTGGAAGCTTGCAACGCCAGACAGCTACCGGTCAGTCGCAAACCAATTTGGAGTGGGCAAATCTACTGTGGGGGTTGCTGTGATGCAGGTAGCCAACGCAATCATTGAGCTACTGCTCTCAAAGGTAGTGACCCTGGGAAACGTGCAGGTGATCATAGATGGCTTCCCTGCAATGGGATTCCCAAACTGTGGTGGGACTATAGATGGAACTCACCTCCCTATCCTGGGACCGGACCACCAGGCCACCAGTACATTAACCGAAAGGGCTACTTTTCAATGGTGCTGCAAGCACTGGTGGACCATAGGGGACGTTTTACCAACATAAACGTTGGATGGCCGGGCAAGGATCATGACACTCACGTTTTCAGGAACTCTGGTCTGTTTAGACGGCTGCAGGAGGTATTTACTTCCCGGACCACAAAATAACTGTTGGGGATGTGGAGATGCCTATAGTGATCCGCGGGGACCCAGCCTACCTGCTAATGCCCTGGCTCATGAAGCCCTATACAGGCACCCTGGACAGTGAAAAAGAACTCTTCAATTACCGGCTGAGCAAGTGCAGAATGGTGGTGGAGTGTGCTTTTGGACATCTGAAGGGGAGATGGAGAAGCTTACTGACTCGCTCTGATCTCAGCGAAACCAATATCCTCAGTGTTATTGCAGCTTGCTGTGTGCTCCACAATCTCTGTGAGAGCAAGGGGGAGACGTTTATGGCGGGGTGGGAGGTTGAGGCAAATCGCCTGGCTGCTGATTACGCCCAGCCAGACAGCCGGGCGATTAGAATAGCCCAGCGGGACGCGCTGTGCATCCGGAAAGCTTTGAAAGCTAGGTTCCAGAGTGAGCAGGGTAACCTGTGACTATTAAGTTTGTTTGAACAGAAGCTGAACCTGCCCCCGTTTCCTTACCCAGTTAATCTTGACTATGATCTCCAGTTACCAACCCCGTTCCCCCCTTCCAACACACCTTTAAAAAGAAAATAAATGAAACTTTGTTCATTAACACCGTTTTCTTTATTAAGGATTTCGCGGTAAAGGGTTGAAACTGGGACGCAGACTGTGGTGGGGAGAGGGTGTAGTGATGGAAAGGACGCTTCTAAACTCGAGGAATGACAGGCGCCTGCTCCTAGAGTGGTCCGCAGTGGTGGACTGGTTGTTTCAACGGAGCCTGCCACCCCTCCTTTTTGGGACTGTGTGTGTGGGGGCTATGTGACTTTATGGTGGGGGAGGGCGGTTACAGATCCCCAGCTGCATGGCTCTGTCATCCAGGCTAAGGACCGCTGTATAAGATCTGTAACCGTGTGGGGGCTATGTGACTTTGTGGTGGGGGAGGGCGGTTACAGATCCCCAGCTGCATGGCTCTGTCATCCAGGCTAAGGACCGCTGCATAAGATCTGTAACCGCCTCCCCCGCCACAAACTCACATAGCCCCCCCCCCGAACATGAAAACCACCTCCCAGACTGACCAGGGTGCCTAGTGACTGCAATGTGTGTGTGACCTTCTGCTGAACCTGCCCCCATGTCTGTACCCTGGTAAAGGTGACTGTCCTCTCCAATTACCAACCCCCTTCCCCCCGTTCAAACACACTCTCCTCTAAAAGAACATGACGGAAACAGTAATTAACAGAAACGTATTTTTTATTAACAACTACACAGTTAGGGGATGACACTGGGACGGGGGCTTGGGTGAGGTGCTTTTGGAGTGAAGGAAAGGACGTATCAAATCTTTGGGAATGAGAGCCTTCTGCTACTTGAGCAGTCTGCAGGGGTGGATGACTGTTTTCATGGACCCTGCCGCCCCTCCTTCTTGGGACTTTGGGTGGGGGGGGGATGGGACTTTGTGGCCAGGGAGGGCGGTTAGAAATAGAATGCAGCGGGGCTCTGTCCTCCTGCCTCCAGTCCTGCAGAACATCTACAAGGCGCCGGAGCGTGTCCGTTTGCTCCCTCATTAGTCCAAGCAGCGTTTGAGTCGCCTGCTGGTCTTCCTGCTGCCACCTGTCCTCCCATTCGCTGTGTGATTGCTGGTATTGCGACGTGTTCTCCCTCCACTGGGTCTGCTGTGCCGCCTCGGCTCAGGAGCAGCCCATAAGTTCTGAGAATATCTCGTCCCATGTCCTTTTCTTTCGTCGCCTGTTCTGCGCCAGCCTCTGGGAGGGGGATGGCGGGGTAGCTCGGGAGACACTCGCAGCTGTGGGATGGGAAAAAGGGAGTGAATTCCTCACAAAGATACAGTTTTGTGAACGATGAATATATTCTTTCTCTGTGAACAAGACCATGCACAGTACCTATCACATGCGCTCTCAGTACAAGTTTGAATTTTCGGCTTTCCCATTGAGTGCCTGGGGTCTTGCAGTACAGATCACTCAAGCGGGGCCGGACAACGGAATTCGGATAGCAGGCGGACATGGTAAACCATAGACTTTTGGCTGCTTAAAGCTTAATTTATAGCAGTGCCCTCCTTTCACGTTCCAAGCAATGCTCCTAGCGTTGGCCAGTTCCTGCTGCCGGCAATCCGGCCAGCATGAACTCTGCCCCTGTCCCTCCCCCTCGTGGCTGTCCCCGGGAAAGATCCCTGCATGCTGCTCCTGTCCCGCCTCCACTGCGTTGCTGTAAACTGCCGGTTACAGTTATGTAAAGGAACAGGCAATCAGTCCCAATACTAACATTCCCCTAATTCAAAGCAGGTCACCATGAGTGATATCACTCTGATGAGGATTTCGGAGACAGAGAAAGACCGCATGCTGCGTGAATGCCAGCAAACACCAGGGCCGTATGCCGCCATGCTTTGCGAGGCAATGATCCCGGAGTACTTGCTGGTAGCCTGGCGCGGAAAAGTTTCCTACCATGGAGGACACAATAAGGCCACTCTCCCCAGGAACCTGATGCAAAGGCTTTCACAATACCTCCAGGAGAGCTTCGTGGAGATGTCCCAGGAGGATTTCTGCTCTATCCCTGGACATATTGACAGAATTTTCCAGTAGCTGCACTGGCAAGGACTAAAAACTAAAGCGCCTAGGGCAAACTAATCATGAAAAACCCATTGTTAAGATACCATTCCTATTCTGTTCAAAATAAATGTTTAAAACACTTACCTACTGATCCTTCCCCTGATTCACGGTCTGGGTTACTGCCTTGGGAGGGTTGGTAGGGGATCTCCGTGCGGGTGACGAAGAGATCCTGGTTGTCAGGGAAATCAGGGTTAAAAGCGCTGTCGACAGCCTCGTCCTCCTCATCTCCTTCCTCATCTTCCCCGTCCGCGAACATCTCCGAGGAAGCGGCCGTCGACAATACCCTATCGTCAGAGTCCATGGATGGTGGTGGGGTAGTGGTGGCGGCCGCACCTAGAATGGAATGCAGTGCCTCGTAGAAACGGCATGTCTGGGGCTGGGATCCGGAGCATCCGTTTGACTCTTTGGTCTTCCGGTACCCTTGTCTCAGATCCTTGATTTTCACGCAGCACTGCGTTGCATCCCGGCTCTATCCTCTCTCCGTCATGGCTTTTGAGATCTTCTCGTAGATCTTCGCATTCCGTTTTTTCGATTGCAGCTCCGAAAGCACGGACTCATCGCCCCACACAGCAATCAGATCCAAGACTTCCCGATCAGTACATGCTGGGGCCCTCTTTCTATTCTGCGATTGCATGGTCACCTCTGCTGGAGAACTCTGCATCGTTGCCAGTGCTGCTGAGCTCGTCACGATGTCCAAACAGGAAATGAGATTCAAACTGGCCAGACAGGAAAAGGAATTCAAATTTTTCCAGGGCTTTTCCTGTGTGGCTGGTCAGAGCATCCAAGCTCGGACTGCTGTCCAGAGCGTCAACAGAGTGGTGCACTGTGGGATAGCTCCCGGAGCTATTAGTGTCGAATTCCATCCACACCTACCCTAATTTGACTTGGCCATGTCGAATTTAGCGCTACTCCCCTCGTTGGGGAGGAGTACAGAAATCGATTTAAAGAGACCTCTATGTCAAAATAAATAGCTTCATTGTGTGGACGGGTGCAGGGTTAATTCGAGTTAAGGCTGCTAAATTCGACATAACCTCCTAGCGTAGACCAGGCCTAAATGTCTGGTTGTTCTGAGGTTGGTGACACTGGCAGCAGAGTTGCTCCTTTCTGGGCATTTCTATACTATCCATAAATTTGGAATATCTGGATTTTTAGAATTAGGATATTTTTTAAAATGGTAATTCTCTTAAAGAATTTTCAAGCAAGGGTCATTGTTATGTCTATAAAAGGAGATCATATCTGCAAAGTTGTACACACAAATCATCTCCTTTTATATGTACATAATGAATTCTTTATTTCTGACGGGTTTTCTATAAAGCATGCATCAAGTCAAAGCACACTTTATATTCCAAGATGAAGGCAACAACACATGCCAGGATCATCAGGGAAAAAAATGGAATTTCTAGAGTGAAGCCATTTTGAAGATATGATGAAAAATGAGACACACTTCATTTTTTGGAATCTCTTTATCTCAGAAATGCCTTGTCTAATTTGACAGAAACATTCCAGAAAACTTTTTATTGTGGGCTGAGAACTAATTGTAAAATTTCACATGGTTACATTTGATTCTAATGGATGTCATGGGATGCACGGGCTCTTTTAAGGTTCATAAGCAGAATCCTTTTTCTTCGAGTGCTTGCTCATGTTGATTCTATCATAGGTGTGTGCATGCCCACGTGCGCAGTCATCAGAGATTTTTGCCTTAGCAGTTTCCGTAGGGCCAGCTGTGTCACCCCCTTGAGTGCTGTGCTGTGCTCTGCTCATGCACAAGTGCTGCCAGCCCTACAACCTCTCAGTTCCTTTTTATCGCCCGTGGTGGTCAGTCGGAGCTCCTTTCCTTGCTCATCAAGGGCTAGCAGTTTTTCTTATCTCAAACTTTGTGCCTTAAGGCTTTGTATATAGTTATTCTTTGTGTTAAGTACCTGTTTATTGTAGTAGTTTGTTAGTAGCTAGGTCCCAGTGGGGACTCTGACCCCAGCAGGGCATGCCCCAATCTCTGGGTTTTAAGCCCTGCGAATCCTGTAACAGGCCTATGCCTGTTAGCGACCCCCATGGCAGCTGTCTCATGTGCTTGAGAGAAGTGCACATTAAAAAGAGGTACTGGATTTGTAAAAACTTTCAGCCTCGCACGCAGAAGGAGAGGGACATCAGGCTCAGAGCTTTCCTTATGGAGTCCACTCGGTATCGGTGCGAAGTACACCACTGGGGCCCTCCTGGTACCATTTTATGTTGCCAGTACCGAAGAAGAGGGCAAAGAAGCACGGTTCCCCAGCACCGTCAAAGAAGGGCCAGTTGACAGTAAGAAAAAGAACCTGCCCCGGATCACCCGCCTACCCCTGAGCCCCGCAGTCGGCCCTCTCTAGTTGGGGTAGTTAACGCAGTAAAAGGTCCTCCTCTGATTCCTGTGAGCTGGGACTGGACCAACTTCTCTGCTGGCACCGATGCCTTCGAGAGCTCAGGCGTTGAAGGAGCACAAGCCGTCCATGCCGCCAGTGCATCTAGTGCCGCAAGATTCGGCTAAGGCTCCCCAAGAGGGCAAGCCAGCCGATACGGCTCCCCAGGGAGTGGTGGAGCATTGCCGATCCCTTGAGATGATGGTGTGCTCTCCACCTCTGCACCGCCTAACGCCAGTGCCATTGTTGAGATTGGCGCAGACTTACCATTGGTCGCCGGCCCCTGGTCATGGTCGCCGTCATCTCGATGCGGCTTGCTGAGAGAGAGGCTTCAATCCCCTATTACTGGTGCCGGTCACCATCCTGGAAGTCGTCCCATCACCAATCCCATTTCCTTCCCACCTCTGATCTCCTTGGCACCGTCTCTGGTCGCCGCACCGTCGGTGCCAGTCCCTTCAGGTGGGGCACCTGTTCCCAGGGTCAGTGGCCTCTACAGCCCCTCCATAGTCTCCAGATGGGGATTCGTCTGGATTGCAGGGCCACTTCAGCCCATCGCCTCGTCCCCAGTGACAAGATTGGGTGTCCAAGCCAACATTGGCGGTACTGGGGCAATGGCAGCCAGGCCAGTGGCCAGCGCAGTGGCCATGTTGGAATGCCTGGGGGGTTCCGATCATGGTGAAGCCCCCTTCGGTCCATTCATCAGCCGCCGCCACGGAAGCAGGCCCAGTAACAGAAGCACACCTGGTGGCCAAGTCTCAGAAGGCTGTGCCTACCCCCAAGCCATCCTCCCCAGTGGAGGAGGCGGACCAGGCTCCCCCTTCACCATTGCAGTCCTCCTCTTCATCCCCCAACAAGGTGGTTGTGGGACCCACCAGAGCCAGCCTGCCTGATGATGTTAAAGACCACCAGGCCTTATTTCAGCAAGTTGCCGAAAACTTGGGCCTGGAAGTGGAGTTGATGACTGAACAGGAGGACATCCTGTTCAACGTCTTGTCAGCCTCGACCCCTATCCATGTTGCAGTGCATGAAGGGGTCCTCAAAATTGCCAAGACCAATTGGCAGATGCCCTTCTCCATCCCTTCCACCGCAAACCATGCTGAGAAAAAGTACTTTGTCCCAGCCAAAAGTTTTGAGTATCATTATACCCACCTTCCCCCCTCTCCCCCCAGCTCGCTGGTGATCTCCACGGCCAATGAAAAGGAGAAACAGAGGCATTCTAATTCCACCTCAAGAAATAAGGAGGCCAGGCGACTGGACTTGTTTGGAAGAAAAGTTTATTCTACTGTAAGTCTACAGTTTCGGGTGGCGAACCTCTTGGGCCGTTATAACTTCAATTTATGGGACACTCTCCATAAGTTTGAGGAGTCCCTCCCACAAGACTGGGTCCAAGAATTTGTCACTCTGGTGCAGGAGGGCACCATGGCGACCCTTCAGATGGTGTGGATATGGCAGACTTGGCAGCGAGGATGGTGGCATCCACGTTGGTGATGAGCTCCTGGCTTCAAACTGCTGGACTCTCCCAGGATGCAGAACTCCATTCAAGACCTCCCTTTCGATTGGAACGGTCTGTTCTCTGATCAGACAGATGCGAGGCTGCTTGGAATGAAGGACACCAAAGCCAACCTCAGTTTGCTGGGCATTCACACCGCAGTCGGCGCGTAAGCGTTTCTGGCCGCCCCCAACACCAAGGTCATGGCAGCCTTGTTCCGGGCCTGCTAGAAGAAGGGACTGGGACACTGCATTTAGTTGTCACTGTCTTTCTGTCTCCCGCTGTGCAGCCTGGCCAGGCCAACCATTCTGCAGGGCAGAAGCGTTTGTTTTGACAGCACGTTTGAGAGCGACGCCCCAGCTAATTCCCTGGATCCACTGCTACATTTCCTCAACCACCTTTTCCCCTACCACTCAGCCCGGTTGCAGGTTACCTCAGGCCATTGGGTCCTGGTCATAATAGCTCGGGGCTATACCCTGCAATTTTTGGCCACCCCTTCCTTCTCCCCATTCCTTGTTCCTCTTTAGGGACCCTTCTCACAAGCAACTCCTCATTTAGGAGGTCAAGAACCTGCTGCATCTGAGGGCCATGGAGGGCCATGAAAGGAAAAGGAATCTACTCCTGGTACTTCCTAATCCTGAAAGCAAAAGGGGGCCTCAGACCCATCCTGGACCTGCGTCACCTCAACAAGTCTCTCAAGAAGTTGAAGTTTTGCTTGGTCTCCCTGGCCGCCATCATCCCCTCCCTGGATCTGGGAGACTGGTACGTCACTCTTGACTTGAAAGACGCTTACTTCCACATTTCTATATTCCCAGGCCACAGGTGCTTCCTCCATTTTGTGGTGGGAGAGAGCCATTTCCAGTTCACGGCACTCTCTTTGGCTCTGAGGGTGTTCACAAAGTGCATGGCGCCGGTGCCGCTTACCTCAGACGTTGGGGGGTCCACCTGTTTCCGTACCTCATCAAGGGCAGGTCTCTGGATCAGGTGCAGAGGAGCCTTGACCTGGTGCACTCCACTTGCTATGACCTGGGCCTGTTGATAAACATAGAAAAGTCCACATTAATGCCAGTCCAATGCATAGAGTTCATCTGGGACATTCTTGACTTCCCGCGGGCCAGGGCCTTCCTTCCAGAAGCATGTTTTCAGGCCATGGTGGATCTAATCTGCCATTTAAGGAACCACCCACTCACTACAGCCCACACCTGCCTACATCTGGTGGGGTATATGGCCACATGCACGTACGTGTCAGCCATGCTCAACTCCATCTGCGGCCTCTGCAGGTGCACCTGGACTCTGTCTATATCCTCAGTAGGCACTCCCTGGACCAAGTGGTTACGGTGCTGAGCCACGTCATTTTGTCCCTGAATTGGTGGCTGTATCCCAAGTGGGTGCTGCCCCCCGTCCCCATTGCTGACCCTGGTCTCCAACGCCTCGGATCTGGGCTGGGGAGCCCACCTGGGCGAGCTCAGCACCCAAGGCGGTTGGCTACAGGACAATCTAGCCCTCCTTATCAACGCCTGGCCTGCCAGGTGTTCTTGCCCCACCTGAAATGCAAGGTGGTGCAGGTCCTGATGGACAATACCACCACGATGTATTACATCAACAGGCAGGAAGGGGCCAGATCCTCAGCCCTTTGTCAGGAGGTGCTCAGCCTTTGGGACTTCTGTGCGCAGAAGTCTAATCGCCGCCCATCTACCCGGCTCCAAGAATGTCCTAGCAGATCGCCTCAACAGGACCGTCTCGTCTCGCCAGGAGTGGTCCCTCCATCTGGAGGTGGTCAACGTAATCTTCTAAAAGTGGGGAAGTCCCCAGGTGGACCTGTTCAAGTCCAGGCAGAACAGGAAGTGCCACCAGTTTTGCCTCATCCAGGATCTAGAGAAAGGTTCCTTTTCGGATGCCTTCCTCATCCCTTCATCGGGGTGCTCATGTATGCCTTTCCGCCGGTGCCATTGATCCACAAGATCCTGGTGAAAGTCAAGCAGGACAGAGCGAGAGCCATTCTCGTGGCCCCATCAGCCCTGCTTCAGCATGCTGTTGGACCTGTCGACAGCCGCCCCTCTTCAGCTGCCTCTTCAACCAGATCTGCTGTCGCAGAGCCATGACAACCAGCTGCAAAGGAACCTGGCGGCGCTGCACCTGACAGCTTCGCTGTTGCATGGCTCAGTGTGGAAAAAAGGGCATGTTTGGCCCGTGTTCAGCAAGTTTTGCTCAGCAGTAGGAAACCCTCAACCAGAGCAACTTACCTGGCAAAATGGAAAAGATTCCAGTATTGGGCCTCAGAGCGGCACCTTCGGGCCTTGCAAGCCTCACTTCAGGACATTCTGGATTAAATGCTGCATCCTAAGCTTCAAGGGTTGTCCCTCTCTTCCATCAAAGTCCACCTGGTGGCCATCTTGTTGCTACATCCCCCAGTCCAGGGCAGGTTTCTCTTTGCCCATCCCATGACAATACAATTCTTGAAAAGGCTGGAGCGCTTCTACCCACACGTCCAGGAACCAGGCCCTCCTTGGGACCTGAATCTTGTGCTGTCCAGGCTCAGGGGTCATCACTTCAAACCCTTGGCTTTCTGGTCCCTCCTGCTTCTCTCCTGGAAGGCTTCTTTCTTGGTCGCTATAATGTTGGCCCATAGGGGGTCAGAGATCAGGGCTCACTTTGGAACTGCCCTATACGGTCTTCAAGGACAAAGGTCAGCCGCGCCTGCACCCGGCGTTTCTGATCAAGGTCATGTCCCAGCAAGTTCGAGAAGATGCTGGCTTCAGCAGAACAGTGCTACTATCTGCAATGCCTTGAACTCTGAGCCCACCTCTGAGGATTCTGCTTGGGAGTCACCTACAATGGTATTGACATGAACAAGCACTTGAAGAAGAAAAAACGATTACCCACTTTTTCATAACTGTTGTTCTTCAAGATGTGTTGCTCAGGCCCATTCAATTACTTGTCCTCCTACCCATCTGTCAGAGTTGTCAGCAAGAGGGAACTGAGAGGGCCTAGGGCAGGCAGTGCCTGATATACCAGGGCATGAGCTCGGCACTCAAAGGGATGACACAGCTGGCCCTAGGGATACCACTAAGTCAAACATCTCCGATGACTGTGCACGTGGGCGCATGCACACCTAGAATAGAATCGACATGAACAACCCATCTTGAAGAACAATAGTTATAAAATTTGGGGACAAATTGAAATTAAGATACCCAGGCAAGGACACTTTCTGTTCACAAATTCCAAGGACGTTCTTTTTTTTGTTTTTTGGCCTGCTACTGTTAAGTTAGGAGGTAGTTGTGAAAATTAGGTATATAATGGGAAGACAAATTCAGTCTTAATTTAGAGAGAGACTATCACCTCTCCATAATAATAATTTCTTCCTTTTTTTACTTTGTGCTAGCATGTGCCTCACAGTCTGTTCAGAATTATGTTTTAAGAGAGTTGCTCCAATTTATCATTTACTATCAATGTGAAATCAGGGTGACAGCAAACATTACCTTGTGGAATGTTTTTCAAACAAACCTTGGTTACCATGGTAAGTGCATAGGCTATCTTTGGTTTACATTGTTGTTTCATTCTGGATGTGGCATGTGGTTAATATGGATATTTTCAAAGCACCCACTGTTTCAGGGTCAGTCTATCTCAGACAGATACAGTAATTTAATATTTAACAGTTCTTTGAAATACTTTCCCGGCTGTAAAAACTACAGTAAACATTTACCCTAGCAAAGTGGTCAACAGTTATGCAGTAGAATTTGTTTGCACAGTGAGTGACTAGAGGGCTCTATATATTTGCTCAATAAACTATGATAGGATGCAAGTCCTCTTCAATGAAAGAGTTAATCTGCAATAAAGTAATTACTAAAGAGTACAATTCAGGGATAAAACTGGTGAAAACGTCTTTAGTACAATACAGGAATAGTATAGTTATTAAAGAAATACTGAGTCAAGTAAGCATGACTTAATTAGAACATCCCAGGATACTTGTTATTTTACATATTCTTGACAAAAAGATACAGTGTTATTCTAGTCAGTCAGAATTCATTACAGTGTCATTGAAATGCTGGGATTTTGGATATGTTTTACAAGGCATTTGAAGTCAGTGGTTGGAAAGACATCTGTTGTCTTTAGTGGTAGTTGAATTGGATGCTTAATGTGTATTGTGGGTAAAGTGGACGTTTAGTAAGGAAGATAGAAATGATACACACAGGAGCTAAAGTGCTGGTTCCATAGAAGACAATGGGGATTTTGCCATTGACTTCATTGGGACCAGAATTTTACCCAGGAATTTTAAAAAGGAGGATCTTTTATATTTGTCTACACTATAGTGAGTCAGGGCATGTTTTCAGAATATTAATTAAAAAAAAGTAATGAGAATCACCTAAGTCTGTTTCCCAGAATACCGAGATGCTTATTTTCCTAGGTTGATGAAGCTGCGAAAGACTCCTGAATGTAATCTGTACACTTTATAAAAGCATCAGGATATTTTGGTTAGGGACTAGTAAAGGGGACATTTCATAGCATTTTTTCACCATTTAACAATGTTTTATTTTTTCCCCTCAAGTTCATGAACGCAGCTTCCTCTGTGTGATACTTCAGCATGCACTCTGCTGGTGTCATCACACCTGTCACTGAACAGTGTTGCAGACTGAAGCCTGGAGATAAGGCAAGTGGTTCTTCCACACCATTGCATTTTTTTCTTAATGTCATATACCCTACAGGATAAACATTAGGAATAGTGAAAAGAATTTTAAACTGTGCAACGGCAAGGAAAAGAATACTTATTTTGTCCCCAGTCTGCAACAGTGTGATGAGAGCGATGATGCCAGCAAAGTGCATGCTGGGTATCATACAAAGGAACTCAGCTATTACAGAGAACCTGTCTGTCTTGATGAAGCCCCTAATCTAACAAATATTACTGAAACCTGGTTGGATAATATGCTTAACCTGTCTTGACACAGTTGGTATCAGTCAAGTTTTTGGTACAGTATGAGCCTAAGGGGGATTGGAGATGGGGTGGTGTGTCTGTACCATGTAGGTGGTCTCCTAGCCTAAAACTGTATCATATATGGGCTATGTCTACAGTTGGAGCTGGGGGTGTGAGTTCTAGATCAAGTAGACATACGCATGCTAGCTGTCGTCCAGATAGCTCACAGAAAATAGAAATATATCCATAGTAGCATGGGCTGATGCCCACATGCTGCTGCGAGTGGCAATATAGGCTAGCTGCCCTGGATATGTATCCGGAGAATCTGGGCAACTTTGTAGGTGGGATAACTATCCCATGCTGCTGCTTGCCACTGCCTGTGCTACTGCAGCTACACTATTATTTTTAGGATGTGACCTTAATGAGACCTCACATAAGTATGTCTACTCGAGCTGGGAATCACACACCAAGCTTCATGTATAGATGTAACCATAGTTTATTCATTTTGTATGAGAGTCCTAGAATAGGGTCAAGCTGGGCTAGTCTTGGTTTATTAATTATCTTTCTCCAAACCCAAATCTTTGTCAGTTGACATTAGACAAAAGGTGTTGAAGACAGCATAACTGATAGTGCTCACTGACTTCAGCATCCATGTGGATGATGAATCCTTAGCATCAGTTCAGGGCTTTATGGCTACCATGGTAACTATTGGGTTATCAAAGCTCAATTCATGTAGCTGGTCGCACACTTGATCAAGTGTTTGAGCTTGAGTCAGTAGTAGTGACTATAATATAATTGACAGGTTTCAGAGTAGCAGCCGTGTTAGTCTGTATCCGCAAAAAGAAGAACAGGAGTACTTGTGGCACCTTAGAGACTAACAAATTTATTAGTGTATATATATCTCCTCAATATATGTTCCATTCTATATGCATCCGAAGAAGTGGGCTGTAGTCCACGAAAGCTTATGCTCTAATAAATTTGTTAGTCTCTAAGGTGCCACAAGTACTCCTGTTCTTCTTTTTATAATATAATTACATTTTGTAACCTTTTCGGGGAGAACACCAAAGAAGCCCACCACAGTAGCATTTAACTTCAAAAAGGGGAGGTAGGCAGAAATGAGGGAGCTAGTTAAATTCAAGGAAAACAAGATCATTGCAGAGAAGCTAAATTAATTCTTGCATTGGTCTTCACTACAGAGGATGTGAGGGAGATTCACACATCTGAGCCATTCTTTTTAGGTGACAAATCTGAGGAACAGCCGCAGACTGAGGTAACAATAGAGGATGTTTTGATAAATTAAACAGTAAGAAGTCACCAAGACCAGATGGCATTCACCCCAGAGTTCTGAAGGATATAAAATATGAAATTTCAGAACTACAAGCTGTGGTATGTAACCTGTCACTTACATCAGCTTTTCTACTAGATGACTGGGGGATAACATGATGCCAATTTTTAAAAAACGCTCCAGAGGCGATCCTGGAAATTACAAGTCAGTAAGCCTAACTTCAGTACCTGACAAATTGGTTGAAACGATAGTAAAGAACAGAATTATCAGACACATAGATGAACACGATTGTTGGTGGAGAGGCAACATGGCTTTTCTAAAAGGAAATTATGCTTCACCAATCTATTAGAATTCTTTGATGGGGTCAATAAATGTGGACAAGATTGATCCAGTGGATATAGTGTACTTGGAATTTCAAAAAGTTTTTGACATGTCATGGGATAAGAGGGAAGGTGCTCTCATGAATCAGTAACTGGTTGAAAGACAGGAAACAAAGGGTAGGACTGAATGGTCAGTTTTCAGAATGTAGAGAATGGTAAATAGCGGTGTCCCATAGCGATCTGTACTGGGAGCAGTGCTGTTAAACATATTCACAATTGATCTTGAGAAAGAGGTAAAGAGTGAGTTGGCAAAGTTTGCAGACGATACAAAATTACTCAAGGTACTTAAGTCCAAAGCTAATTGTGAAGAGTTACAAACAGATCTCACAAAACTGGCTGACTGGGCAACAAAATGGCAGATGAAATTCAGTGTGGATAAATGCAAAGTAATGCACATTGGAAAACATAATCCCAGTGATACTTACAAAATGATGGGGTCTAAATTAGCTGTTACTCAAGAAAGAGATCTTGGAGTCATCATAGATACTTCTCTGAAAACATCCACGCAATGTTCAATGGCAGTCAAAAAAGCTAACAGAATGTAAGGAGCCATTAGGAAACGGACAAGATAATAAGACAGTAAATATAATAATGCCACTATATAAATCCATGGTACCCCCACACCTTGAATACTGCATGCAGTTCTGGTCGCCTCATCTCAAAAAAGCTATATTAGAAATGGAAAAAGTACAAAGAAGGGCAACAAAAATTATTAGGAGTATGGAATAGCTTCCACATGAGGAGAGATTCAAAAGACTGGGACTGTTCAGCTTAGAGAAGAGACAATTAAGGGAGAATATGATTTAGAGGTCTATAAAATCATGAATGGTGTGGAAAAAGTGAATAAGGAAGTGTTATTTACCCCTTCACATAACACAAGAACCAGAAATTAATAGGCAGCAGGTTTAAAATGATCATAAGGAAGTATTTCTTCACACAATGCACATTCAACCTGTTAACGGGATGTTGTGAAGATGAAAAGTAGAAGTGGGTTCAAAAAAAGAATTAGATACATTCATGGAGGATAGGTCCATCAGTGACTATTAGCCAAGATGATCAGAGATCCAACCCCCATGCTTGGGTGTCCCTAAACCTCTGACTGCCAGAAACTGGTTGTGACCAGGGCTCCAAGGGGGCACACTGAGATTGCTCAGTTAGGGCAATCTGCAAAGAATGGGATAGATGATCCTCAAAACTGGTGGGTATTCTAAATACTTACATTCACCAAGCCAGCAACAAAATAGCTTCTACACTACCTTACTGGTTACACAGAAGCCAAAACACAATTCCCTTAAAGCAACCCAGCCTATGGGCTTCCTCCCAGCAGCCAAGTGAAAGATAGGATTGCCAACTTCGGTTGGACGAATTCCTGGAGATTTCATCATGTGACATAATCACCCAAACTGCCCCAGCACCGTCTGGTACTGCTGGCCCAGGGGCTGCCTGATTTGCTTGGGCAGCCCTGGACCCAGCTGCACAGGCCGCTGCAGAAGTCATGGAGGTCAAGGAAAGTCACTGAATCTGTGACCTTGTGACAGATACACAGCCTTATTCATTAAGCAGTCCATAGACAGTTTACTACGAACTTCAAAGTGAAATATAGACAATGAGTTCACACCCAAGTTTCATCTAAATGTTAACATTCCTGTTTGATCTTTGAATTAACAGATATAGTAACAGACAGGAACTATCTGTTTACATGGTTAACATCTACCAAGATATAAGTAAACGCATACAATTAACATTACCTGTAATTCTTTAACAATACAAGTTTGCATTTCAAAGTTCTAGTCTATCTAACATGGCTATGTTAGCTATTTATAAGGAATGGCCCTAATTACCATTTATATACTTCTCTAATATGTCTTTAAAGGTTGAATTTAGGTCAATTAGCCTGCAAGTTGCCTAACCCTTTCTGGCCCTGTGTCACACTGTGTTGGACAGAGAATTACTCAGTTGCCATGTTCTGTTCATTCCCTCTGGCATTGGCCACTGTCAGAAGATAGCATACTGGGCTAGATGGACCATTCATTTGACCTAGTATGGCCATTCTTATGTTGTTATGACCATCCACCCTAATGAGTAATGGCAGCTAGCCTCTTCTGGTGCTTGCAGGGCCACAGCTACACTCTATTTTTAGCACTCTAGCTCAGTCAGGGCTAGCATTGCTATGTCTCCTCAAGTTGGAATTTACACCTCTGTCTTGAAGTATAGAAATACACTGAGTTGATTTCTTGCTGGCTGATTTGAGTCTTTGATTCTGATTACATTTTGGTTAAAATAGAGCAGATTCAAACTGAGCTGTCTGCTTCTGTACAGAGTGGCATCTTGAGGGTACAAAGGTTAAGACTTCTCTGCTTGAGTTTAGGCCAGGAAGGTTCATCAGAGTTACTAGAGCTATTGAGAACTCATTGTTCCACAAATTATTCTTTGGGCCCATGCCTTTCCTGGCTGATGAAAGCTGGGCGGGGGGGGGGGGAACTGGGTCCATTGTTGGTGATTATTAATGTCTCTCTTACAAAGGGCATACTGCAGATGTTCCATAAGGAAGCTTTTGTGCAACTTCCATTCTAGAGAGAAACCCATGACACTGAAAATCAGGTTAACATCTAGTATCGAATCTTCAGTTTCTGATTAAAATTGTTAAGGACAAGTCTAGGTCCCTCTTAGGGGTGGTCATAAGCACCCAGTTTTGGATTCTATGTGCTTCAAAGCCTGCTGGGGCAGGGCAGTGTCCTGTCACTGTTTTCTAATTCTGGGCCTCAGTGAGTATGTGTACGTTGCATTGTAAACCTGTGTCTGTGGATTCAGTGTTTCCAAGCCCACACTTGAGTATCCACACTGCATTTACAATTGCTGGACCCTGGGTCTTATAGTCACACTTACCATCCACACTGAACTATGCAGACCTCTGACTTGGATCTGCATCTTGAGCTGCGTCCACACTACAAAATGGTGAGGCCTGGACCCGAGTCACAGCAGGACTTGGTCTTTGACCCATCCCCCTGGCAGGGTCCTAGAACCTGGCACCTCAGTGCTTGCTGACTTATTTGTGCATGGGGGCTTAGTCAGAGCCCAGAGTTAGTGTGCAGTGTAGATGTTCCCTGTCTGGCACCTTCCTGTAGATGTGGACTTTGCAGTCCAACTGCCCTGGGTCCGGAAAGGAGTGCCCTGATCTCCCCAGTTCTTCTTTGAGTGCTTGCTCATGTCGATTCCATTCTAGGTGTGTGCGTGCGCCCACGTGCGCAGTTGTTGGAGAGTTTTGTCTTAGCAGTACCCGTAGGACTGGCTGTGGGGCTCTCTGGAGTGCCGCGCTCGTGCCGCCGGCCCTACGCCCTCACAGTTCCTTCTTACCACCCATGGTGGTCAGTTGGAGTGCCTTTCTTACTTAGCAAGAGCTAGCAGTTTCTAACATTCTGAACTTCGCCTCTTAGGACCGTTGTACATAGTTTGCATTTGATAGTGTTAAGCAGTTAAGTAATTATTAAGTATTAGTTAGTTAGTAGTTGGGTCCCATTAGGACTTTGCCGCAGGCGGGGCATGCCCCGGTCTCCCAGGTTTAAGCCCTGCTCAGACTGCAGCAGGCCTATGCCTGTGAATGACCCCCACGGAGCTGCCTTATACGGTCTTCTATAAAGACACGGTCCAGCTATGTCCACACCCGGCCTTTCTGCCCGAGGTCATCTCCAAGTTCCAAACTGGTCAAGACATTTACTTACCAGTCCTTTGTCCAAAGCTTCATGTGACGGATGAGGAGAGCAGGCTGCATACCCTGGACGCCAGACGGGCCCTGTTCTTCTACATTGATGGAACAAAGCCGTTCCGTAAGTCAATGCAGAGGTTGCCCAGTGTCAGCCCAGAGAATCTTGTCTTGGATCACGGTCTGCATCCGCTTTTGCTATGAGCTGGCAAAGATGCCCCCACTGGCGATCGTGACAGCTCATTTGACTAGGGCGCAGGCGTCATCAGCATACTTCCTGGTGGAGGAGTTGTTTCAAGAGATCTGTCAGGTTGCAACCTGGTTGTCCGTCCACTCGTTTGCGTCACACTACGTGCTGACCCAACAGGCTCGAGACGATGCTGACTGTGGCAGAGCAGTGCTGCAAGCTGCAAGACTGTGAACTCTGAGCCCACCTCTGTTGATTCTGCTTGTGAGTCACCTAGAATAGAATCGACATGAGCAAGCACTTGAAGAAGGAAAAATGGTTACCTACCTTTCGTAACTGTTGTTCTTCGAGATGTGTTGCTTATGTCCATTCCATTACCCGCTCTCCTGTCCCTGCGTCCGAGTTGTCAGCAAAAAGGAACAGAGAGGGGCTTAGGGCTGGCAGCGCTTGATATACCACAACATGAGCGCGGCACTATGAAGGGGGCCACAGCCGGCCCTACAGATACCGCGAAGGCAAATGTCTCCAACGGCCACACACGTGGGCACACACACACCTAGAATGGAATGGACATGAGCAACACATCTCGAAGAACAACTGTTATGAAAGGTAGGTAACTGTTTTTTGCTTATGCATGCTCTCCTTCAGAGTCCTACTTTGTTATGGGTGCTCTGGTTTATAGTTTAACTATAAGGAGCCACAGGACAGGTAATGTAAAGAGCATGAGCTTTGCACGGGAGTTTCCAAAACCACAGTAACTTTTACTCTCAAAGCATAGAAGAGTTACAGCTCTTTAGGTAAAACACGAAAAATCTACATGCTCTCTCCAAAGTCTGTGCTCACCTTTTCTTGTGAGTCTTTAGGTTCAGTCTGTGTGTCAGGCAGCTAGAGCCCCTACTGTGGTCCTTCTGTTGTCGGTCAGTGTTTGGTTAGTGAGAAGAGAAGAGCCTGGACAGATCCTGGTCTTAAATATGTTTTGTGTCCCCTCTGTCATGTGACCAATTAAACAACTTCAGCCAGATGGTTAAAAGTCCCAGATCCTCTAGAGTTCTACTGAGAAAACCAGTTTACTTTACCCTGGCAACACCATTGTTAAGACAATCATATGACTCCCACCAGCCACGAACAGCTGTTCTGCGGCATGTGCTGCTGGGGGAGCGAGGGGGAGGAACAGGGACGGGGCGCACTCGGGGGAGGGTGTGGAACTGGCTGCGAAGAGACGGGGCAGGAGTGGAGCATGGGTGGCTGCTTGGGTGAAGGGATGAGGTGGGGACAAGGCCTGGGGCAGAGCAAGGGTGGGAAGAGGCGGGGGTAGAGGTTTGGGGGAAGAGGTCAGGTGAGGGCGGGGCCTGGAGCAGAGGGGTGGTTGAGCACCCCTGGGGCCTGGAGGAAGCCAGTGCCTGTGACTGGCTTTGGTAGCAGTGGATGCGGATCAGGTGTCCATGCTACTATTTTTAGCTGTCAGCTGACTTTGATAGTATCAATTGCACCACACCTATGCTAGAAAGAAGAATTATAGACAGGCATTTTTGCCTTTTAGCTTTAAGGATAATTTTTCCTTCTGTTGGAAAATATTATATGAACAATGTTTCTCTTTTAAAAGTTTTGATACAGGCACAATATATTTTTCAATGAGTCATATTTGAGAGGTAGATAATATGCAAAAATAAAAAATCTAAATCTGAAATTTTGATAGAAATCACACATTTCCTTAAACTTTAACAGCATTGCACACTGTTTTTTGCCACACAGTTCTCACTGATTTTAGTAGGACTTGTTTGACTAAATTTTATGCAACGGTATGAAAATTCAAGGGTTTTGCCATTTTATATCTTCCATTTTTCCTTTAGATTTCATTTACAATATCAAGCTGATCAGGTAAAATAACATGTTTTAAGGTACAGAATTTTCCATGTATACTGCAGTATTTAAATTAAAAAGAGGAATTGTAGGGTCATCCCCGCCCCCCCCTCTGGCTTTGTGTACAGTATGTTCCTTTTCACTACCAATTCCATATAGAGCCATCTTTATTCAGATAATAACTGGATACACTTCAGTGGTGAAGATTTAAGGGAAAACTCAGATCACTGACTGTAACTTAGTATTCTAAATAGCCCTGGCATCGATTTATACCATTTTTATTTAATATCTACACATTCTGTTTTTAAAAAGTAGTTAAATAGTTACTGATACTATGGTCATTAATCTGTTATAGCAAGAGAAATAAGATTAAAATATTTATGGAAACTACAGTGAACAGCTTAGACAACTCCTTGAGGAAGATTTAAATTTTCATCAGGTGTCACTCCCCACTAGATTTGTAGCATTTCAGTCAAATTGTCATCCAAGGCAGGTTCAGGTTATGCTGCCAAACCTGCAGTAACAAGGGGCACCTGGCTCATGGGAGGACTTTCAGTCTACCAGGGGCAGGTTCAAAGGCTTGCATGTTGTTTAATGTTCAGGCTCCAGTGTCAAATGATGCAGAGTGCAAGTTGCTCTGTCCTGAATGGGAACTCTGTGGTGACTTCTGTGAAATCAGAGTTTCTCCTCTTTTTTATATACCCTTGAATGTACATCATAGGGTTCTCCTCTCTTCCTTCCATTAGTTCCATTTACAGCTGATGGTTGAATCAAATGGTTAACTTGAACCTGCTCTGTCATCAGTGGTGCAAGTAAAATCCATATCTTACCGGTACGTGGGGGGAGAGGGCACCAGCTAAGGAGAGCATGTGACCGCCCCATGTGACCCTCCATGTGACTCCTCACCACCACCCCCAGCCCAGGGCCCCCTCGCTCTCCCTGTCCCCTCCCATGTTACCGGGGTTGGGGGGAGGGCTCTGTCCATGTCCTGCTGCTGGGACAGGGCTAGGGGAGAGGCTGGGGGCAGGCAATACAGCCACTGGAGGAGCTGCCGTTGTTCTGTTCCTTTCCTTGCTGCCCTCCCAGCAGGGAAAGGAGCAGAACTCCCAGCCCTGCCCCCTAGCCCTCTCCTCCGGTACGCCGTACCAGCTATAAATAGCTTGCTGGTACGCCACACCGGCCTACTTGCACTGCTGTCTGTCATCATCAGCCTGAAAGGTGACACTGTGTTGGGCCTATTAATTTTTTCTAAAAAAGGCCATTCTCTCTGCTTCTGTATGAAGACCTGGGATATTTTCCTTCCCATCCCCCAGTTTACGTCCCGCTTCTTTAATCGCTACCTTTTACTCAGCAGTTTCCTTCCATCAACTTCAACTCACAATCTGATATCACAGAATAGGCTGGTGTTCATTTATCATTCTTTCCCTGAGAAGCCAAGTATTTGGTGTCAGTGAAAGAATTTGTGAAGTAGGGAGAAATGGCTCTTGAGTTTTAAAAGGAGTTTAGTGTCTTTGTATGTAGAGGATGTCAGGTTTGAGATGTGGAAGCAGCATCTGCTTGGCTCTGTTTTCCATCCTTAGTCTTTCCTAAATGTTCTGTTCATAGTGAACTGAGAGACGTGCAAACTTGATGGTGGAGAATTTGAGGATTATTTGTTGTTTTGATAAATTTTATATTACCTTGGTACTACTGATTGTTTTTACTTTTTTCCTCTTCATTTTTGGGACACTGCACATGTAAGACCAGTTCATGTGCTATTTCTCCATCGGGTTCAAGGGTGAATCAGTGCAAAGAGGCCGCTTCCATCATGCTCCTTCACATCAGGGGGACACAACTGCAGTCCCCCCTACTCCTCAGAGAGAAGGGATGCTCCTTTCATAACTCTCCTTTGGAATAAGACATCCCCCCCAACGGGTTAAGAAGAGACATCGAGAAGGAGGGGTCATGGCCTTGTTTCCCCTCACACAGAAGGAGTATGCTGCAAACACCAGTGTGGTGAAGCAGCAGATGTGCTCCATAGTATTGAGCACAGTAAGGAATTCTCCTCTGAAGATACCCTCTGCACCACTCCCACTGCAGTGTGGTATCTCAGAGGCACTATGGGGCACAGAATGTTTAATGTAAACTTGTTTTCTGGGAGAACTGGAATTTTGCCTGGCTTGCATGATTTCTACTCTTTACTCTTGTAGTGAGATACTGAAAACAAGCTTTCCGAATGAATCACTGGCATCAGACAGATTTAGTCTGAACTTTGTCTTTTCTAAGAAGGAGAAGTATTGGTGACAAGTACTCGTTGTATACATAAGTAACATGCAGAAGCTTTGTTTTCTTACACTGGCAGTTTGGGACAGCACTTGCAGCAGTAGAAAGATCAATTACACTTCATTATAAATCGACTTTGACTGTCTGGGCCAAATCCCGGCTGATCTATTATGAAGTTATTATTGATTGCTGTCTTGTTTGCAGTTTCTTTTGTCAATGTGCTGCCACAAAACTTGACATTAAAAGCTTCTTTTAATTGGAGATGTCTATTGCATCAACCACGGTAGCCATAGTAAAATACATTTTTATTTACATGCATGCAGCTGAGTTTTGATAAAATTATTGATACATATTACCCATTAATGCCAAAAGAATGACCCAAAGACAATTGGGTTAGGTGTGCAGTCTCTCAGCTACTTATCTGAAATATCTGTCTAGAATTAGGACAAATATTGTTTTGTCAGCATGACCAGTGCCAAAGAATATTGAAAAATTTCATATGAAATAAAAGGAATAGAAGAAGAAAAGTAAAAAGTGGGGGGAGTGGGGAGAAAGCTACTGTAATTATGCTTTACTGGGGACTTGCTCTGGACTGATATTTTTCCTCTCTGATAGCTAATCTAGGAGTAGTCATTGGAAAACTTTACTCCTGGTGAAAGCTGTTTACTGGTTCACTAGCTAAGTCTCTTTTGCAGTTGTATTTCCGATATATTTGTCAGCTGAAAACTGGAGTGTCTAACTTGCAGATGTCATAAAGCCTTGCTATTTAAGGAAAATGGCAGAAGAGCACAATACTTGAACTTGGCAGAGGTGGGTGTTCCATCTCCTAGCTGTGTGATGGGGAGCTGGAAGCCCTTATACCACTGGTTGCAGACCTATGGTTCTTGGCTGCTCACCTCCATTGCCTTATTAGACTAAGGATTTTCTGAAATTCTCCCACTGTTGCTCTTGCATTGTACACTCTATCAGTGCCAGTAGTGTCTCTTGAAGTTCTTTCCAAATATCAACAGCATCAGCAATCTTTCTGCAATTTGTCCAGGGCCATGGAAATAATTTCTGTATATTCAGCTTATCTTCTACATTTCTCTTTAGTCTGATGTTGTCTACTTTGGCTGTGATAGTTCCATCGATTTTTATCACTGTGCAGGGTGGGGTCCCACTTCTGTCTTCTCAGTATTCACTGCCTATTAGCAGATCTTCAGTTGTTAATCACCAACATGTAGTTTATTTGCATTGGTCTTTCCAGCAATCTTTGATCCATACATCACACCGCTTACAACGTCAGTTCCTCTGACAAAAGGAGTCGAGAGGAAAGGGATGAGATATCTCCATCCAGAGATTCTTCTTGGTTCTGACTCTGCTAACCTGCCTTTCTCCCCCAGAACGTCTTCCTGTGCTGCCTTCCACCCTCTGCATTAATGGACTAAGCTGTTAATCCTCCTCAGTCCATTCTAATCCACTAAATAGGCACAGTCAGGGCCACATTGGGGGAGTTAATTGGTGTTTAAGTGATCAGAGTGCTGACTCCGCTCTTGATTCCCAGCATTCTGTCACAGTCACAATTTTCTTCATAAATTAGCCTCAGAATAGGCTAGTTGTTAATAAATAGCTCAAACCAGTCAGCCAAGGAATTCTGTCATACATCTTGGAGAATTGGTTTGGATCCTCTTGCGTGATTCGGTGAAGCTGAAGTATTTGGCAATTTCAACAATATTTTTCCTTTATTCCTGAGTTGTACTTAAGTCTTTGGCTAAAAGATGCATGAAATGAGAACTGCACCTACATGTTATAAGTTTCAGGTTCCTTTCATTAACTTCTTCTAGATTTCTTCTCATCTTTACTACATTTGCAACATTTCTGTGACAGAGCTGTGCACTTGACACTTCAATTTTTGTTCAGTTTGTTAGAGTTTTTACTGCTGCTACAAGTATGCTGCTGTTTGGGCACTTCCTGATGTGTTAATTGTTTCTGTAAAATAGACAAGCTCAGCTTCTGTTGTCACATCAGCACGTGTTACTGGATCATTGTGCATTCCATCTATCAGATTAATAAATTTCCTGTCAATGTTTTTTGTATACTGTTCGACTTCCTTCTTATTCAGCAAACTTCCAGCAAAGTCTGCTCTGCCAGGTGCAATGTAGCCTGGTCATAACAATTGAACCATGTCAATGTGATGTTTGTTCTGAACAAGACGAAAGGGAGAATTTGTTGCATAAATGAACTGAGGAATCTTTTAATCTCTGGAGTCTTGCTGGAATTTGCTGGTTCTGATTTTGAACTCATCCATGGTTTTACTGGATGATGAAGAAAGTCGTGGGTTTTTTTGGGGGGGAGGGGAGGTTGTATTTTTTGGTTTTTTTGATACAGGTAATTTACTGTCTGACATACGTTTAGTTCCAGCACTGCTGACAGTACCAGCAGATGACTCGGAAGTTGTAGACATTGCAGATGATGGACCTCTTATATCTTAGCTGGACCCTGAAACAAAATGGTAAAAAAGTCATACTCACTCACTAGATATTATTCATTTACAAGCTCATTTACAAATGAGCTTGTAAATGAGATTTCTTCTGCTGCAGCTGTTTGTACCACTGTTAAATGTGTGATGGGGTGTACAAACCCCACGCTGTGCAAGTAGGGCCTAAGGAATTACATTGAGTCCATTCTTCCCCACCACACCACACCTGTAGCAAATGCTCCATCTGGTAGAGGAATTAAAACACAAGGAAACAGCTCATTTGGTGGCAGACCTGGAAAAGAGCAGACCTGCAAACTGCAGCTCAAAAACAGCACAGAGCAGAAGGAAGGCCAAATCTCTAGAACAACTGCAACAAAGGGCCCTCCCTGGAGGAAAGGAGGACCCACTCCAGAAACAGTCAGAGAGAGAAGCATTCCCCTTTTCCCCACATATGAACCTGGACATTGGTAATCTGTTTTTACTTTCTTGGTGTGGAGTACCCCAGCAGGGGAAAGCCTTGGATTGACCTGGCCCAGGGCCGGGAGGAAGATAGGAAGTGACACAGGGAAGGCAGCCTTAAGCAGCCTTGGTTTCCAGATCACTGGTAGTCCTGAAGGGCCCTGGGTTGGAGCCTTATGGAGTGGGACGGCCCGGGCTTCCATACCAACACCCCTCTGCTGTTCATGGGTTATAACCCTGATGAGTAGGCCATGCTTCCTGACAAACCCCCAACTGAGGATGATTAGAAATTGGTGGAGAACACAGGCACCTTTCTACCCCAAGAGAAGGGAGGACTGACTACCAGCCCTATTTAAAACAACGTGGTCTGGTAGGTCGGTCATGATGGATTTAGAATGTTTGCTGAAATGGGTGATGGACAACCAGCAGCAGCAACAGTTCCTGCAGCAAATGGCTACCCAGCAGCAGCAGCTGGTTCAAGATTTAGGCGTCCAACAACAGGAACGGCAGCAATAGGCCATACCTACTGGCACCATAGCTGATGGGGCCAGTGCAGGCCACATATCGGGGGTTGGATGCTGAGTCTGCCCAGGACTACACCCAGGTGAGCCATCTTGGACTACTTTGACATCATGGAGGAGACCTTCTGCCAGAGGTTCCAGGGGGAGAGGTACTGCCCAGCTTCTGTCCGGCAGTCCTGTGGATAACCACAGGGGCCTATTTTTCATGTGAGCATCAGGGTCGCCATTATCAAGAATACCCCTATATGGAGTGCAGCTATGGGCAAGTGTAGACAGCAGAGAGCCGTGCCTGAGAGCGTACCCCAGCAAAGGTAATGGTTCCTGTACGAATAAATTGGACCTAGATAATAGGCCTAGTAGACCCTGGGTGTGGGCAGACCAAGTGGGAGAACTTGGTCCCCAGCCTTGAAGATGGGAGACCATCTTCCTGCAATGCACTCATCGGGAAATTAAACCCTATCCCAGTGCCCAGGTACAGGTCTCTCTCATTGGGGAGAGCACGAAGCCCCTTGCAGTGGGACTAGCCTCAACCATAGCCTACCAGTGATCTTGGGTCAGGATTGAGAGCAATTCTCCAATGTATTAAGGGAATGTAAACTTGCCCCCGAGACCCTCGAGGAAGCCAGGGAAGATGCGGACTCCCGGCCTGCAACAATGGCTGGAGTGGGTGAAGAACTGGACCCTGGGCAAGGGGGTTCCAGCCAAGAGGCAGTGCCACCAGAAGATCCTCCCAACAAGGAAGCAATATGTACCCCACTCCAGGAGGGAGATTTACTGACCAGAGAGGCAGACTTTTTGAAAGACAGAGGGAGGATGAGACCTTGAGTCGTGCATATGAACAACTCCCAGTAGTTAATGGCGAAGAAGTAGATCCCACTTTGAGCTCCAAGGGGAATGACTGTAGGCTGGAAACAGATCATCTGACAGGGAGATTCAGTCACAACTCCTCATCCCTCAGCTGCATCAATGAGATGTTTTGCGACTGGCCCATGCCATCCCCTCCACGAGACACCTGGACAGGAGAAGACTTTGGCCCGGATCTTAGATCACTTCTTTTGTCTTGGCTTACATGAAGAAGTTAGAAACTTCTGCAACTTTTCATAGAATCATAGAATATCAGAGTTGGAAGGGACCTCAAGAGGTCATCTAGTCCAACCCCCTGCTCAAAGCAGGACCAATTCCCAGCTAAATCATCCCAGCCAGGGCTTTGTCAAGCCGGGCCTTAAAAACCTCCAAGGAAGGAGACTCCACCACCTCCCTAGGTAACGCATTCCAGTGTTTCACCACCCTCCTAGTGAAATAGTTTTTCCTGATATCCAACCTGGACCTCTCCCACTGCAACTTGAGACCATTGCTCCTTGTTCTGTCATCTGCCACCACTGAGAACAGCCGAGCTCCATCCTCTTTGGAACCCCCCTTCAGGTAGTTGAAGGCTGCTATCAAATCCCCCCCTCATTCTTCTCTTCTGGAGACTAAACAATCCCAGTTCCCTCAGCCTCTCCTCATAAGTCATGTGCTCCAGCGCCCTAATCATTTTTGTTGCCCTCCGCTGGACTCTTTCCAATTTTTCCACATCCTTCTTGTAGTGTGGGGCCCAAAACTGGACACAGTATTCCAGATGAGGCCTCACCAATGTCGAATAAAGGGGAACGATCACGTCCCTCGATCTGCTGGCAATGCCCCTACTTATACAGCCCAAAATGCCGTTAGCCTTCTTGGCAACAAGAGCACACTGTTGGCTCATATCCAGCTTCTCGTCCACTGTGACCCCTAGGTCCTTTTCTGCAGAACTGCTACCTAGCCATTCGGTCCCTAGTCTGTAGCAGTGCATGGGATTCTTCCGTCCTAAGTGCAGGACTCTGCACTTGTCCTTGTTGAACCTCATCAGGTTTTTTTCGGCCCAGTCCTCTAATTTGTCTAGGTCCCTCTGTATCCGATCCCTACCCTCTAGTGTATCTACCACGCCTCCTAGTTTAGTGTCATCTGCAAACTTGCTGAGAGTGCAGTCCACACCATCCTCCAGATCATTAATAAAGATATTAAACAAAACCGGCCCCAGGACCAACCCTTGGGGCACTCCGCTTGAAACCGGCTGCCAACTAGACATGGAGCCATTGATCACTACCCGTTGAGCCCGACGATCTAGCCAGCTTTCTATCCACCTTATAGTCCATTCATCCAGCCCAAACTTCTTTAACTTGGCGGCAAGAATACTGTGGGAGACCGTATCAAAAGCTCTGCTAAAGTCAAGGAATAACACATCCACTGCTTTCCCCTCATCCACAGAGCCAGTTATCTCATCATAGAAGGCAATTAGGTTAGTCAGGCACGACTTCCCCTTCGTGAATCCATGCTGACTGTTCCTGATCACTTTCCTCTCCTCTAAATGTTTCATAATTGATTCCTTGAGGACCTGCTCCATGATTTTTCCAGGGACTGAGGTGAGGCTGACTGGCCTGTAGTTCCCCGGATCCTCCTTCTTCCCTTTTTTAAAGATGGGCACTACATTAGCCTTTTTCCAGTCATCTGGGACCTCCCCCGATCGCCATGAGTTTTCAAAAATAATGGCTAATGGCTCTGCAATCTCACCCGCCAACTCCTTTAGCACCCTCGGATGCAGCGCATCCGGCCCCAAACTTTTGCCCTGAATGCCAACTAGTTGAGCCAAAAGGGGATGAAAGCCTCCCTTGTCTCTCTCCTGGTTGTTAAGAACATAAGAACGGCCATACTGGGTCAGACCAAAGGTCCATCTAGCCCAGTATCCTGTCTACCGACAGTGGCCAATGCCAGGTGCCCCAGAGGCAGGTAAAGATCACGTGATCTCTCTCCTGCCATCCATTTCCGCCCTCTGATAAACAGAGGCTGGGGACACCGTTCCTTACCCATCCTGGCTAATAGCCATTAATGGACTTAACCTCCATGAATTTATCCAGTTCTCTTTTAAACGCTGTTATAGTCTTAGCCTTCACAACCTCCTCAGGCAAGGAGTTCCACAAGTTAACTGTGCACTGTGTGAAGAAGAACTTCCTTTTATTTGTTTTAAACCTGCTGCCCATTAATTTCATTTGGTGGCCCCTAGTTCTTGTATTATGGGAATAAGTAAATAACCTTTCCTTATCCACTTTCTCCACATCACTCATGATTTTATATACCGCTATCATATCCCCCCTTAGTCTCCCCTTTTCCAAGCTGAAAAGTCCTAGGATGGCGTTTTCTGGGAGATCACCAATGCATTGTAGTTTTCTCAGGAAATCAGTGGTGTCACGGAGATAGCTGGGAGTGCTGGTGGCATAACCTGGAAATCCTGGATGCCCCATTACCTCTGGAATTGGCACTCTCACTGAAGGACTATCCGGATATGTAGACTCTCTGCTCAGACCTATGCCACCATCACTCCTAGTGAGCCCCCGCGGACCGCATGTTGTGCAGGCCTGCTCTACGCAAAAGAATAAATAGACTCAAATCAGATGTAAAGAATTATAACATTCAAAAACCAGTCGGAGAACACTTCAACCTCCCTGGACACTCAATTACAGACCTAAAAGTGGCAATTCTTCAACAAAAAAACTTCAAAAACAGACTCCAACAAGAAACTGCAGAACTGGAATTAATTTGCAAACTGGACACCATCAAATTAGGCCTAAATAAAGACTGTGGGTGGATGGGTCATTACACAAACTAAAAACTATTTCCCCATGCTAATTTTCCCGCCTACTGTTACTCACATCTTCTTGTCAACTGTTTGAAATGGGCCATCTTGATTACCACTACAAAAGTTTTTTTCCCCTCCTGCTGATAATAGCCCACTTTAATTGATTTGTCTCGTTAGAGTTGGTATGGCAACCCCCATCTTTTCATGTTCTCTCTGTGTGTGTATATCTATATATCTTCCTACTGTATTTTCCACTCCATGCATCTGATGAAGTGGGTTTTAGCCCATGAAAGCTTATGCCCAAATAAATTTGTTTAGTCTCTAAGGTGCCACAAGTACACCTCATTCTTTTTGCTGATACAGACTAACATAGCTACCACTCTGAAACCTGATTATATTGAGCAATTAAAAAATCATTTCAGAAGTCCAGTACTAACAGTGAAAATTTAATTCATAAATCCTCCCACAACAAACTAACATACCAATTATATTTTGAACAGAAATATTTTTAAATTAATAAGTAAGAGTAATCCACACCAAACACAAAAGTATGACAATAATCTAAGTCATCATTTACTAGCATAGCAATACATGGTAGGCAGTCCTTAAGATTGGTTCATAATAAATTTACTAACCAGTTGACCCAGATAATTCAGACATGTCCATGTCATCATCTTCAAAGTCATTGCTTTCTGAGGAGCATTTTTCATAATGTTGTTTCATTCTGATAGCCAGGCCTTGTATCTCTTTATTATTCACATTTGTTCCATTGCTCACATTTGGTGCACATTTCTTTTTTACCTAGAAGTACAGGACTTTCTTGAAAATATTCCCAGACAGGGTGGTATTTGTGACCTGAACCTAAGGCAGTTTTTTCCTCCAGTTCCCAGTCATTGACAATACTAGAGGCTGCACTCTGAAGAATATTGCCCCTTCTTCCCAGATTGTGCTGCTTGGACATCAGTGTTGCTCCTTGCTGGTTTCACACAAGGCTCCTTCTCCCTTGTTACATAACTCCTCTGCCACATCCCCACCCTACCCCCAGAAAAACAAAAGAATGAACAGCAATCCAAGACTTTCGCTTTTGTAACTCATGTGCCTTTGCACTGCGGTCTTTTATTTGTTTAGAGAGAGAGAGAGGTAGTTATTGGAGAAGTTAATGGATTTCTGTTTGTTTGTGTATCAGTCTGTGTAAACATGTAAGGAGACTGAGCAAGGCCATTCACGAAGTGCCCAGAACCATCCAGAAGCAAGGGCTGATAGTTACTGGGCCTATCAGTGTTTTTCTAAGAGGCAGAGAGTTTTTCCTTGTGGATGGAGTACTAAATATTCATAATTTGAGAACTGAACCCATCAGAGCTCAGGTAGGGAGACCCTATAAAATAGGAGTATGAGCCCAGCTGGGCTCAGTGGATGATCCTAATGATACAAGATGATGTCTCCTGGAGTCAGAGGTTAAGTCTCAATGCCTGTGATGACTTTTGCACCCAGTAGCACAGCCCCTCATTCCCCCACAGGATAAGCCCTTAATACAATACATGACCTATTGTGCTTGATCTCAGAAGTTAGATGTTTTTCTCCTCATTCTTTCTTCCTATAAAAAAGCAGCCTTTAACTTTCTTTATATAGAGAAGCAGTCTTCAATATATTGGTTTTATTTAACTGTTTAAAAGATTATAATAAGTTTAGGGCCATCCCTTAACATATTTTGTATTAAATTTGGATTTCATTTTAAAGTGGTCTATTTTTAAAAAGAAAAACATCTTGTAATTTAAAGAACAAAATAAAACAATCCATTTAAATCAAAATCAGTTTCCCCCTCCCATAAAATCATTGATTTTTATCCCCCTTGCATAGGGAGGCCTGTGATATTCTTCATTAAAACTTACTTGAGATAAATCATATTGCACAATATGATTTATCTCAAGTAAGTTTTAATGAAGAATGTCACAGGTCTCCCAACTTATATTTTCATGAAGTTGTCATTTTGGCTCGGATACAAAAGAATTTGGTACATCAGATCAGTCTGGAAGATGAACATTTCAGCAACCATATACATGTACTACACTTATTGAAGGGATGAGTGTGTATGCTCTGAGGAGCGCAGGGGAGTAGTAGTTTAAAAAAAAATGACATGAGCCTTTCTTAAGATATCTTATTCTGGAAGTGTTATGTACAATTTTACTGTAAGATATTCCCAAAATCATAGTTATGGGCTTGATCCTACTCCCATTGAAGGGTGAAGGACCGGCCCCTATATTTTTATTCTGTTAACATCCTGCTAGCCATATCTATGTGGCCATTGTTTCATAGAAGCTGAAATTCATGTTGAGAATGTCAACACTGCCACACAACCACCCCATGATTGCTTCTCAGACCGGACCTATCACATTCAGATCCAGCATCTTCTGGGAATACTGAGTGAAGCTTGCTGTGTGCGAGAACTTTGCAGTAACATCCCTTTCATAATGATCCTGTGGTGCAGTGCTTATTCATTCTGAAAAATGATCTATCTAATTCTTGCCTATGTGAGGTTTTTGTTGCAATGTACTCTTATGGAAGAAGATGGCAGGAGAGGAAAATTATTGGAATGTTCAGCTCTCTGTTTGGGGTGGGGAGGAAGACTGCCTCTGAGTTCAGTGCTTGCTTCCCATCTTGTACCTTAGCAACATTTGGAAATATCGTTAGTTTTGGTATGTCCAGGTTTTCTCCTAGTCATGTTTTACCTTAGTTACTTCTGTAGCATGTTAACCAGAACCTGTCAGTCAAACAATTGTTAGAGAATGTTATGACCAAGGTTTGACTCAGAACAGAAGCTACAAACAAATTGTTGTTTTGGAACGTACCAGACTCAACCTTCCAATATGAAAAGGTTGGCCAGACTGGAGCTCATATGTCATTTCTACATCTACCCACTTTTTCCACTTCTGTCTGCTCAAGCAAGGGACAGTACTGTTGGTCCTCAGCTCATTAAATTAGCTGTTGTCTGAACTAACCTAATGAACTGACCCTATGTTCTTTCTAAAATGTAGGCAAATAGAAGGGAGCAGCATATTTACACGCAATTTTGTGCTTGATCCTGCACCTACTGAGCTCAGTTAAAAACTTCTGTTGATGTCAGTGAGAACAGGATTGGTCCCATAACTGCCACTGAAATAAATGGAGCGGAATTGGCCCTTAACCTATCCATAGCAAAGATTAACAACTTTGCTTAATTACATTAAGTTTTCTTTAAATATAGCCATGCATGTGTTTTCAAAGAAGGCTGAAGACTAGAAACAAGCCATTATTGCCCTAGAAGGAGATATTTTAGACTAAATTCAGTTTCATATCAGAATAATTTGTAATGACCTACAAAAGCAATTTCACAAGTTTTCTTCACACTTTGTGAAAACACTTACTGAAAGATCTGGCAGATTTCAGGCCAATCTAATTTTTCAAGTCAAAGTTACAAGTACTTAAATAAGGCTTTGTAGTAGAAGCTGATTGTAACTTTTACCTCCCCATGACACATGAATACTAATGCAACTATTTTGTTAAATTCCCTTCCTCCTGTGAAATTAAACTAATTTACCTCACATACTTTGCTGATACAGTATATAAGTAAAAAAGGCATATTGATTTAAGAATTTCTGTTTATCCTTGACTTGCCTCCCTTCTCTTGCTGTGTGACATCATTGCATTGCCTCAAAGTCTAAGGAGCAGTTTTATTATGCTTCTCAGACTTGTTCCCCACTTTTCTTGAAAGAGATTATTACGCTGTTTCTAAATATTAGTGCGTTTGTCTGATCTGCATATAAAATTTATTCTTGAAGGGAAGCAGAATACAGACAGATTTTCTGAGTGTAAGACATAACTGAGTTTGGGCCAGAATTAAAATGATGTAGGTATTATGATAGTAATGTTGCTTAAATGTAAACATATGGCAGTAAGCTAATATATAACACCACCAATATTTCTCAAAGCTGTTCCAGAATAAAACGTTTGGAATGGGCAACACAATTTCTCTCTGCTGTAACATAGTTACAGCCTGTTGCATGTTTGAGCTCCGTCACAGAAGGGATTGAACTATTGATAACAGGAGATAGAGCTTAAAAGTTTGAAAACCATCCATGCAAGACAAGTCCACATTTTAGCTATCTTTGCTGTACCAGTATTATAGGCAGCAACACATACAATTGTAGGTTGATTTTTTTTTAATTTGTCAAGAGAGAATCTTTTTACTAGTTATTGCACGTAGTGAGCTTCAGCATTTTCTGTTATCCGTGAGAACAGTATTGGGGGCCATATCTCCTATTGAAATAAATGGGAGCATAATTGGGCTCAATCCTTGTTCCAAAGAGACTCAGTCTAAAGATAGACAAAAGGTGCCATATCAAAGTAGAGTGATGAGATAGTGATTGGCCATGTCTTGGTAATACAATGCTATATTAAAATGATTCTGTTTTTCTCCTTAAGCTTGCTGTTGCCAGTCAGCAAGTTTCCTATAAGCGTCAGGGCAGACATGTCTCTTCAGAGGGAGTTGAACACTGCAAAGTGCTGATGAGCTAAGGAAGGGGTTCTCTGCATTGGATCTGGTATGAAGACAATATAGAGACAGTTGTGGGAGAAGTAGACAAACGGTGTATAGAGGGAGAAAAGGGGAAGGGAACAACTTGGAACAAAATAAGGGTAGTGCTATGGAGTTATATAGAAGACAGTGACAAGAAACTTGACTTTGATGCAGTGGGAGCTACTGTAGGGATTCAATTTTGCCTTACATAAGTATATATGGTTACTTTTGTATCTGCAATATTCCCTTTTACTTCCTCTTATATACTACGCAGAATATCTGGAATTCAAGAAATATTGATGTAAAGTTATTTAAACCATTATCTAAAGCAAGTGGCAGGTTTTTATAAGTGATCATGTTGTTAACTCAGACTGCTCCTATCTGAATATTTGCCCTATTCTGTTCACATTAAAATGCTCTTTAGGAAAAACCCCATATGTGCTTTTAATTGGACTGTATAGCTGTAAATTGGATTGCCAATTGTTGTATATTGGCATTCTGATTAAAACAGTGTCCACACATTCTCAGGGAATCATTTCCAAGGTGATTTTCATTTTTCAAATCAACAGAACTCTCCTCACAGGGAGCTGTGCAGTCTTGTTACAGCTAGTTAGTAAAATAACATGTTCTGGTATTGCAAGGCTATTTGTGATTTAAATCAACTGTATCTTGGTTCCTAGTATTCAAGACCATTACGGAAGCAAACAAACACACACTTCATGCCATGCATGTTGAAACAACTGGCAAATTCCTCGTCTTTCAAGGACGTCTATAGAGCAGATTAATTGTAATTTCTAACTGTTGTTGAAAACATATCATTAGTGATGAACACCATGAAACAAAATACTCTTACAGCTTTCTCAGGACAAATTGGGAATAAACAGCTTGCAGTGATTCTCAGAAAAGGCTGTTTGGTATGGCACAATATTTTGGGTGTTACAGCTTTCTCTTAGTTAAAGTATGACTCTCTTTAAAACGTTAGCATGCTCAGTATACAGTACTTCATTATCTAGTAATCAGTTTAATTTTATTTATCCAGCAACTTTTGCCTCATGGGTGCCAAATATAAGGTGTTTATGTACAATAAATAGTCCAACAGGGAATAGATCAGCACTAATATTTCAAATGCAGCTTAGTTAAGGTAGTTGTGAATTTTTTTCTCGTTATTTAGTGTTGTGATATGCATTTTATTTTCTTCTTTTTAAAGGACTTCTGGAATCTAATCAGAAATCAAGACAATTAGATTTTTCAAAGTTAAGTAGAGATAACTAGGAATGGGAGAATTAGTTGTATAAAATGAATAACCCAATGCGAAATAATGGGCTCCAGACTCTAGAACAGAACTCTGCAGTTGTGGTTCATGTTCTGTTTATTTCTACCTTAAACATGAGATCTGAGCTGCTGCATATTTCTTTGTATTTTAACATATGTATCTTATAACCTTGTAGTCCTAGAAGAAGGGCCAGGATTACTTTCAAATAATAAACTTTAGTTTGTCTAGCCCAGCTTTCTGTTAACTGGAAGTAAAAGTTACAGTTAAATTTCTGTGGTATGGTCTATGTTAATGCAGACATCGGGTTCTTCCTCCTCACTCTCTGTGAAAGGCAAGAAGATCACCTGTTGTGACCCAGAATCTAAGGCTTTCTCCTCTTTCTCTCCAGTTTGGTTTATCCCCTGCAACATGCAAAAGCAGTTCTCAGCTTCTCTCAAACTGAAAACACTTTAAAAAAAAAAAAGTGGGTAAGGGAACTGTGTCTGTTGAAGTAACTCTTTCCCGGGTAGGTTATCTTAAGGGGGATTTTTGCTGTAGAGCTTATGCAGATGCCTGTTCAGCACAGGGAACATGGTCTCTCAGGGAAAAGAAAATCCCACGTAAATATGCATTAGCAGCAGGTAAAATGTATAATTTAATCCACTAAAACAATTGCTATCTGCTGGATCAGAGAGCAGAGTCAGCAGTGAACAAACTTTGCAGCAAACCTGCTGCCTAGCATTCCTTATACACTTCACCAGGCACTATTGACTGGAAGTGCAGGTATCTACGGATGCATCCCTGATTACAGAGTGCCAAATTTGTTGAAATGCCTAACTCCCACTGATTTCTGTGGGAGTTAGGTGCTTACAAATCTTTACAAATCTGGCCCTGACTGCTTAGAGCAGGGCTTCCATAAGAAACTATGTCTAGAAAGAGCTGGTGAAGAAATCAGTGATTCCCTTTCTTTCTGCTCCTTCACCTTCCAACTCAAGGCTCTTCTAGTTTGGCCTTGAGTCTCTTGTTCTTCCTCTGTAGGATGTTTTCTCTCTACAGATCAAGCCACAAAAACGCAATTATAAGGAACCAATCTGGAAAGGCAGAGGGAGAGTACACAAGAGAACAGAAAATATTGGATGGTGATTGGTTGTCATCCTGAATGTCAGGGTGAGGAGGAGGAAACAAGCATCCAGGTTGTCTTGACCAAATCATAGAATGTGAATTAGCTGGTAAATAGGAATTTTCCCTTTTTTTCCCTTTCCTTTGACAAACAGTGGGCTAATGGTAAACCACAGTGTGTTTTGTAAACCTCTTCACAAATCCCAAACCACCAGCACCACATTCCTCCTTCCTTCATGCTAAGTTTGGAGCATCCCTCTGCCTGGTACCAACAAGAAAAACAAAGTTATGCAAAAACTAATAATAGATGTTTAAATAATGTTTATGGCTTCAGAACTAAATAGTCCAGAGTTTAAGCACATATCTTTCAAAGATACAACTGTACCAATCATGATTAATATTTTAAGACAATTTTATAAATATATGTTTGAACAGTTTAATCTGATATTTTCTCTGCAGATGATTCAGACCATCAAGACTCTGATTGAAAACGCAAATAGTGTATATGAGAAGATAGTACAGTGTCAGAAGGCAGGTAAGTGCAGGCTCTCTTTTTGAAAAATTAAAATACAGTAAGGCATTTCTCCTATATTTTCATTTTTTACAAAACCTTAGATTGGGTTCATTTATTCCACTAATGCACAAAACAAAATTATTCAAATTTATGCAGGCACAAAAGCAGCAAAAATGGACCTTCTTAATACTGATTTAATCATGGACAGTGGGGTCTATGGCATTTCAGTTGAATTTTGGAACTCATTCTTTTTAATCCTTTTAACTTTTATAATTGGACAGTAGCCTGCTGACATATTCTATCTTAATAAAGCAAAGATAAAGTGTAGAAAATACACATTGATATATTTATGAATGAGAGATACAGCGCTATTCCTACACACATTCAAGGCCATGCTTTTTAAGTGTATGCCCGAGGTGTTGCTCAACATGCTGATGTAGGGGAAGAGTATAATGTGCACACTTTGGGTCTAAGCAGATGCTACTTTCTATAATGTACTTTATGTATTTTAATGCCAGAGTGGTTAAAACATTGTGTTCTTCTTCGAGTGATTGCTCAGGTGTATTCTACAGTAGGTGTGCATGCTCACCACATGCACCGGTGTCGGAAATTTTTCCCTTAGCAGTATCCATATGGTGGAGTGCCGCTGTGACCCCTAGAGTGGCGCCTCTATACCGCGCTATAAGGGGAGCTGCGCACTCCCCCCCACCCTCAGTTCCTTCTTGCTGCCGGTGAAGGTAGTCGGAACGTCTTGCTCCAGCCTTGCTGCAGCTTCTCTAGTTGACCTTAGTGGTACAGTTACTTTTAGTAGTTTTTCAAGTAGTTAGAGTGGGCTCAGGGCATGCCCCATGTCCCAGACTTCAAGTCGTGCGACTCCTGTCGCTGTTCTATGCCCAGAAGTGATCCACACGCTGAGTGTCTCCGCTGCTTGGGCAAAACTCATGTGAGTGAGCGCTGCAAGATCTGCAGGTCATTCAAGCCGCGGACTAAGAAGGAGAGGGACATCAGGCTTCACGCTTTCCTGATGGAATCAGCGCTGACCCCTACCCCGGCACGCCGAGGGGACTTGGCGCCCGGCACCATGTCTTCGGTGTGTAGCGAAGTCCCCTCCACTAGCCGGCACCGCTCCTCTTCCAAGAAGCAAGGGAAGACTTCCGTCTCACAGCGGCACCGAGAAAAGGAGAGGGGTGAGGCTGGTCCCAAGCCGGGCAGCCCTTGATCTCCCCCGGGCCCTAGGCCTCCGTCTCATGTTGAGCGGAGTAGCCCAGTTCCGTCCGCGCGTGCCTCCCCTGCCGTGAGGATGCTGTCGACACCGGAGGCTGCACAGGCTGCGCAAGACATCTTGAGCTTACCGATACCAGGGGCACCACCAGTGTCGGGCCCTTGGTCCTGAGGCAAGCCGCTCCTGAGCACTCATCAGACCTCCCCGGCACGGCACAGCTCCCGCGCTGAGAACCGCTCCTTACCGTGTTGGACGCGGTCTTCTCGCGGCTCACGCCAGCCCTCTACACCAGTCAGGTTGACCGGCTCGCCGCTCGAACGGGAGTCTCGAGGCTCCTCCATGCCATGCCGCGCCGATGCTCTTCCTCACGTCGCAGCTACTGCAGCCAGTCCCGATGCCATTGACGTCGACACTCCCACTTGAGCTCTGCCAGGCATCGCACTCGGGACTCCTCCTGCAATGCACCGGAACATCGTAGCTCCTGGCGCTGGGACGAGTACAGGAGCAGCACTTCCCATGGGTACCGGTCCTCGGTGTCGAGGTCCCGGTCCTGCAGAAGGCACCGTTGTAGGCACTGTCGCTCTCGCCGCTCCTATGAGACTGCGCAGTCGACGGTGACCTCAGCATCGACACCCAGCTACCCTAGCCAGGACAGATGGCGCCACCTGGCCCCCAAATCATCAGTGGCAAGGAGCACCATGGCAAGGACAGTGGTGTCAATGGGCACTGTGGTTGCAGATGCCTGCTCAGATGGGAACCCACTCGGTGTCCGGAGCGTCCCAGGCTCCTTCGGCCTCCCCTTCTCGGCAGAGGGACAAGTCAACAGGTCCCGAGTCGGTGGCCCTGCACCCGGACTCCGACTTGGGGACTGACCCCCCGGTACCACCCAAGACTCTCGGCTCCGCGCCAGCCCCCTCTCCAGCACCAGATGATGCTATTACAGCACTGCCACCCATTCCACAGGAGGACTTCAGGGAACATCAAGACCTCCTTAAGAGGGTGGCGTCCAACCTCCAGCTGCAGGCTGAGGAGATGGAGGGCCCGTCTGACTCCCTTTTCAATGTGCTGTTGTCCACGACACTGGGCTGTGTGGCCCTGCCCCTCCATCAGGGAGTAGCCAACATTTCCACTACCTTGTGGCAAACTCCTGCTTCCTTGGCCCCCATTTCCAAAAAGGCGGAGAGGAAGTACTTCGTGCCGGCTAAGGACCATGAGTACCTTTATTCCCATCCGGCACCTAACTTTCTGGTGGTAGAATCGGTAAACCACCAAGAACGACATGGCCAGCCTGTGCCTACCCCCAAGGATAAAGACGCCAGGAGACTGGATACTTTTGGCAGGAAAGTTTATTCTTCGGCAAGCTTCCAGCTCAGGGTGGCCAATCATCAGGCCCTACTGAGCTGGTATGACTTTAACTTATGGAGGTCCCTACCAAAGTTTGAATCTCTCCTCCTGGAGCGAGACAAAAAGGACTTCAAGGCTCTGGTAGAGGAAGGGGCAGCAGTGGCAAAAGCAACCCTCCAGGCAGCGTCGGACATGGCTGATATGGCAGCCCACTCGATGGCTTCTGCCATTTCCATGTGCAGGGCGTTGTGGCTCCTACTATCCGGGCTGTCGGCGGAGGCCCAGTCCCTCATGCAGGATCTGCCCTTTGACGGGAAAGCGCTGTTTGCAGACCAGCAAACGGATGTCCGTCTGCACGGGATGAAGGATTCCCGTACCACCCTGCAAACCTTGATCCTCTATGTCCTGCTGGCTAAGGATAAGACCAGGCCGCAAACTTCAGCTCCACCTGCACGGAGCAGATATGAGCCCCCATCCAAGAGGCCGAGAGACCAGAGGCATCAGTCTCAACGTCAGTCCCACTCTGCCCCACAGCCCGGGCCCACTAAGGGCAAGAGGCAGGGAAAGAGGCGGTTTTGACTATTTGCAGGGGGGCACCAGGCCTGTTGCCAGGGAAACCCCCCTATTAATAAAGTTTGTGTTCTGCAACCGATTGTCTGCCTTCCGAGTGGAGTGGTCCCATATGACGTCGGACCAATGGGTCCTCAACACCATTTCCAAGGGCTACATGTTGCAGTTCACCTCGCCCCCACCTTACCACCCTCCGTCCTTGGTGAGCCCCGGGGACCCGGAACATGCTCGCCTCCTGGGGCAGGAGGTGGCATGTCTGCTCCACCTGGGGGCGGTGGAAAGAGTACCAGTAAACTTTCAGGGAAGAGACTTCTACTCCCAGTACTTCATGATCCCAAAGGCAAAAGGGGGACTCAGGCCCATCCTGGACATATGGGATCTCAACTGGTTTATGGTCCGCTCCAAGTTCCGCATGGTGTCCCTGGCCCCTATCATTCCCTCCCTGGACCTGGGGTACTGGTACGCTGCCCTGTACCTTCAGGACACGTATTTTCATATCCATATATTCGAAAGGCTTCTTCCGGTTCCTGGTGGGGCGGGATCACGGTTCACAGTCCTCCCTTTTGGTCTATCCACGGCACCCGGGGTTTTCACCAAGTGCATGGTGGTGGTAGCGGCCTACCTCCGGCGGAAAGGGGTGCAGATTTTTTCCATACCTGGACGATTGGCTTCTCAAGGGCAGCTCTTGGTCCCAGATGCAGGCCCATGTGGAACTGCTCTTGTCCACATGCGCAGATCTCGACCTAGTAGTGAACGAGAACAAATCTACATTAGTCCCAGTTCAGCGCATAGAATTCATAGGGGTGATGCTGGACTCCTTAAGGGCCACAGCCTCTCTCCCTCCAAGCAGGTTCAAGACCTCAAAGGCCTCATCGCCTCGGTCACAGCCTTCCCCGTGACAACGGCAAGAGCGTGCCTTCAGATCCTCAGGCACATGGTGGCATGCACGTACTTGGTCCGCCATGCGAGGCTCAGAATGAGGCACCTCCAGCTCTGGCTAGCCTCTCAGTACTCCCAGGCCTGGGACGGGCTGCACAAAGTCATCATGGTACCACCCCAGATAGTTGCCTCCCTACAATGGTGGTCCCTCCCGAGCAACATGTTGCAAGGGGTCCCTTTCCAGGAACCCTCCCCGTCATTAGACCTGGTGTCAGATCTGGGATGGGGAGCTCATATAGGGAACATTCAAACCCAAGGGAGATGGTCGGCCTTGGACTTGTCCCTCCACATAAATGTCAGAGAGCTCAGGGCAATATAGCTGGCATGCGTAGCTTTCAGCATACACCTTCGCGGGACGGTGGTCAGAGTCCTTACGGACAACACCGCTGTGATGTACTAATCAACAGGCAAGGCGGGACTCGTTCCTCGGCCCTATGCCTGGAAGCCCTGAGCCTATGGGAATTCTGTATAGCCCACGATATCTCCCTGCGAACCTTCCCCCTACCCGGCATCCGCAATTTGTGAGCCGATCAGCTGAGCAGGGTTTTCTTCCAGCCGGAACAAGTGGTTGCTCCACTCGGAGGTCACCCATCAGCTCTTCCGAGAGTGGGGAGTTCCCCGGGTCGACCTCTTTGCAACTGACCAGAACTGGCGCTGTCTCCAGTTCTGCTCCAGGGGAGGAGTGGGGAAGGGGGTGATCTCCGACGCCTTCCTCCTGCAGTGGTCAGGCCAGCTTTTCAATGCCTTCTCCCCCTTCCCCCTGATCGACAAGGTCCTGCAAAAAGTAAAAACAGACAGGACGCAGTTATCCTCATAGCCCCGGACTGGGCCTGACAACACTGGTACAGGACCCTCCTGCACCTCTTAGCGCCAGCGCCCCCCCTCCACCCCACGGAGGCTACCGCTTCGCCCGGACCTCCTCTCCCAGGAAGGGGGCCTCCTCCTCCATCCCAACATAGCCACGCTCAGTGATGAGCTGCCAAAATCTTAACCGGTGTCCTCCTCACCCCATGAGGGGGTCGTGGCCTGCCCCCGTACCCCAGGACTCCTGCCCCATCCAACCCCCTGCGTTCCTTGACACACACACCCTGGGACCCCTACCCCATCCACCCCCCTTCCCTGTCCTCTGACTGCCCCTGCCTCCCATCCAACCCCTCCTCTCATTCCTGATGGGCCCCCTGGGACTCCTGCCCCATCCAACCACCCCTTCTCTCTGTCCTCTGACTGCCCCTGGAACCCCTGCCCCTGACTGCCTCCCACCGCCCCATCCAACCCCTGCTCCTTCCTGACTGGCCCCCCGAGACCCTTGCCCCCATTCAATCCCCCTGTTCCCCACCCTCTGACTGCCCCGACCACTATCCACCCCCCCGGCCTCCCCCCCGAACACCCCTGCCCTCTATCCAACACCCCCTCCCTGCCCCCTACCCCCTTACCGCGCTGCCTGGAGATGGCTGGTGGCGCTACAACCGTGCCGCTCAGCTGGAGCCGGGCCAGGCCTCCACCACCGTGCACCACATGGAGCACTGGTGGCTGGCGGCGCTACAGCCGCGCCGCTTGGCTAGAGCCAGGCCACGCTGCTGCTGCGCAGCACCTGGAGCACTAGGTCAGGCTGAGTTCGCAGCCCACCGCCCAGAGCATGCACCAGCGGCGGGTCGAGCTGAAACTGCAGGGGAGGGGGAACAGCCGGGGACTTAGCCTCCCCAGCCGGGAGCTCAAAAGCCAGGCAGGAGGGTCTTGTGGGCCACCATAGTGGGTGTCCACCCCTCCCCACCCCTAAGAGCTAGAGGGACCTGCTGGGGGGTGAGATGGGGAGTCCCGGTGGTGCTTACCTGGGGAGGCTCCCAGGAAGCATCCGGCAGGTCCCTCTGGCTCCTAGGGGCGAGGTAGCGTAGCTAAGGGGGGGTCCAGCCGCTCCCCCTGCTCCCCTCCTAGCTACGCTCCTCTCACTTCAACTTACCGGTTTTTAAATTTAGAAGCCCTTTTAGAACCAGTTGTCCCACATGGACAACCGGTTCTAAAAGGGCTTCTAAATTTAACAACCAGTTCCCGCAAACCGGTGCGAACTGCCTCCAGCTCACCACTGGCTGCGCTCCACCTGACAGCGTGGTTGCTCAGTGGTTAGATGAGGAGGAGGAGGGGAGGTGTTCAGAGGACGTCAAACGAGTCCTGCTGGAAAGTAGAAAGCCGTCCACATGACGGACGTACCTGGCAAAGTGGTCCAGATTCTCTAGGTGGGCGGCGGAGCGGGGAACCTCTCCATCATCCGCACCGCTCCAGATTATCCTTGATTACCTCCTGTCCTTTAGGACCCAAGGACTAGCTCCCGCCCCGTCAGGGTACATTTGGCAGCCATATCAGCCTTCCACCCGCCGGTGCAGAGCCAATCAGTCTTTTCTCACACTATGACCTCCCACTTTCTAAGAGGCCTGGACCGTTCATTCCCATATGCTAGGTCCCCCGTTCCGCAATGGGACCTAAACCTAGTGTTATCCCGTCTCATGGGACCTCCCTTTGAACCCGGGACCTTTGTTCCTGGTCTCACCTGTCATGGAAGGTAGCATTCCTTGTAGCTATCATGTCAGCCCGACGTGTCTTGGAGCTCAGGGCCTTGACCTCGGAACCCCCATATACAGTCTTCGACAAGGATAAGGTCCAGCTTCGCCCACACCCCACATTCCTCCTGAAGGTGGTCTCCGCCTTCCATATGGAACAGGACATTTTCCTCCAGGTGCTCTGTCCTAAGCCCCATTCCTCCAACGAGGAACGTTGCCTTCACACGCTTGATGTGTGTAGGGCACTGGCCTTCTACCTGGACCGGACCAAGCTGTTCCGGAAATCCTCGCAGTTGTTTGTTGCATCAGCCGAGCGTATGAGGGGGCAACCAATTTCCACCCAGCGCCTGTCCCGCTGGATCACCTCATGCATACTCACGTGCTATGACCTGGCAAGGGCTCCCCCACCACCGATCGTCAGGGCGCGCTCAATGAGAGCTCAGGCCTCATCGGCTGCCTATGTAGCCCTCGTCCCAATCCAGGACATCTGTAGGGCTGCCACATGGTCCTCTGTCCACACATTTTCTTCGCATTATGCGATCATCTCCCAAGCGAGGGATGACGACCGATTTGGTAGGGCGGTACTGTGGCCCGGAAACCCTTAAACTCCTACCCGCCTCCATCAGATATAGCTTGGAGTCACCTACTGTGGAATACACATGAGCAATCACTCAAAGAAGAAAGGACAGTTACCTGTTCCGTAACTGGCGTTCTTCGAGATGTGTTGCTCAGGTGTATTCCATATCCCATCCTCCTTCCCCTCTGTCGGAGTTGTCCAGCAAGAAGGAGCCAATGGTGGGGGGGAGTGCGCAGCTCCCCTTGTAGCGCGGTATAGAGGCACCACTTTAGGGGTCGCAGTGGCGCTTCCCCGTATGGGTACTGCTAAGGGAAAAACTTCCAACACCGGTGCACGTGGCAAGCACGCACACCTACTGTGGAATACACCTGAGCAACACATCTCGAAGAACACCAGTTACGGAACAGGTAACTGTCCTTTTTCTTAATTGTTCATTAGACTGTGGAAAATATAAAATACACATCTTTAGACTTTTGTATGTTGAGGATATATGAAAGATTAGGGAGGCATATTTTTTACAATAACACCTGTATCAGTGATTCATTTCTCATCATTTTAAATTTGCAGTTTTACTCAAATATCATATGGTTCATTTAGGTTAGATGAAGCCCAGGAACATCAAGTGAATTGCTGCAAAATGCCATAAATTAGTTTAGCTGGGATAAGAACCCAGGTTTTCTTGGCTCCTGGTCATTTGATCAGTTAGCATGCTGCATCATAGAATCATAGAATATTAGGGTTGGAAGAGACCTCAGGAGGTCATCTAGTCCAATCCCCTGCTCAAAGCAGGACCAACACCAACTAAATCATGCCAGCCAGGGCTTTGTCAGCTGGGCCTTAAAAACCCCTAAGGATGGAGATTCCACCATCTTCCTAGGTAACCCATTCCAGTGCTTCACCACCCTCCTAGTGAAATAGTGTTTCCTAATATCCAACCTAGACCTCCTCCACTCCGACTTGAGACCATTGCTTCTTGCTCTGTCATCTGCCACCACTTAGAACAGCCTGGCTCCTCCTCTTTGGAACCCCCCTTCAAGTAGTTGAAGGCTTCTGTCAAAACCCCCCTCACTCTTCTCTTCTGCAGACTAAATAACCCCAGTTCCCTCAGCCTCTCCTCATAAGTCATGTACCCCAGCCCCCTAATAATTTTTGTTCCCTCCACTGGACTCTCTCCAATTTGTCCATATCCCTTCTGTAGTGGAGGGATGAGAACTGGATGCAATACTCCAGGTGTGGCCTCACCAGTGCTGAATAGAGGGGAATAATCACTTCCCTCGCTCTGCTGGCAATGCTCCTACTAATACAGCCCAGTGTGCGGTTGGTCTTCTTGGCAACAAGGGCCCACTGCTGACTCATATCCAGCTTCTCGTCCACTGTAATCCCCAGGTCCTGTTCTGCAGAACTGCTGCTTAGTCAGTCAGTCCCCAGCCTGTAGCGGTGCATGGGATTCTTCCTTCCTAATTGCAGGACTCTGCACTTGTCCTTGTTGAACCTCATCAGATTTTTTTTGGCCCAATCCCCCAATTTGTCTTGGTCACTGGACCCTATCCCTACCCTCTAGTGTATCTACCTCTCCCCCCAGCTAAGTGTCATCTGCGAACTTGCTGAGGGTACAATTCATCCCATCATCCAGATCATTAATGAAGAAGTTGAACAAAACTGACCACTGGGGCACTCCACTTGATACCGGCTGCCAACTAGACATTGAGGCGTTGATCACTACCCATTGAGCCCGACAATCTAGCCAGCTTTTTTCCCACCTTATAGTCCATTCATCCAATCCATACTTTTTTAACTTGCTGGCAATACTGTGGGAGACTGTATCAAAAGCTTTCCTAAAGTCAAGATATATCACATCCACCGCTTTCCCCATTTCCACAGAGCCAGTTATCTCATCATAGAAGGCAATCAGGTTTGTCAGGCATGACTTGCCCTTGGTGAATCCACGTTGACTGTTCCTGATCACCTTCCTCACCTCCAAGTGCTTCAAAATGGATTCCTTCAAAATGCATCCTTCTGAAAAGAAATACCTAGAATATGTTGACTGAGTAGAGAATTTAAGTGAATAGATTCCACTAGAAAATGAAAGTTTAATGGAGTTTTAAATTATATAGATATAATCACATAAACTGCAGGTTATATATTCTCACTGCATTATTTCTATCTTTTATTTGACTTCCAAGTAGACAAATTGCTCCAATGTGCTCTGTATTTTGTCGTTGTTGGAATTATGCCGTGGCTGGTCCTTGACAGTTTGAAAGTATTACATTCATATTGGTAATAGGAGGAGGTTCTATGTTCTACATAGGACCGCATGATAGGAAGCCTTAAATTCCAATCCCAGATCTGACAATTATTTCCTCAGTGATCTTGGACAGCTTTCCCATCTAAAAACTGAGAATAATAATACTTACCTTACAGAAATGCTAATGTTTTTAACAGTCATGCCATCTTGGAAGTCTGGGGTTAATACACATAGGTATACATGTGTAGGGCATATCTATGGAAATTATGTTGTGCTGTTGCACTAATGTGATGAATCTGCATTGACAGAAGAGTTAGAAGTACTGAATAAAGAAAAACACCTTTGATGTTTGAATCATGTACTGTACTGTATTAGTGTGACAATTCATGTAAATATAGCAGATGGCTAGTCTGAAAAGTTGATATGATCGTGTCCAGTGTAAATAAGCCCCGAGATTGATATGAAGAACTGCTGGAGAGAACTTAGGTCTGGTGTATGTGGTGAGTTGAAGTGTGGCAAGCTAGAGTGGGAAGCTGCTGATGCCTTTCCCCACTGCCTCCCTTCTGCCGGAGCATTTCACGTGTAACTACATACCGCAGTGTGGACATAGCCTGCTTTTCGCTGCGGGTTATAGCTACACATACACTCTGCGGCGCTGCCAGTGGAGTGGAGTGTTGATGTAACCAGAGAAAATAAAAAGTGGGAGATCCTGAAGGAAATCTTTTCAAAGTCAGTACCTTAAAGCTTAATTAAAAAGGGAGGAAAACAGACACATTAATGGGAAAGGTGAACGTTAAGAAGAATAATGCCCTGCATCAGCACTACCCTTTGGAGAGGTACAGCATGCAATCTTTTCTGCACTAACTACTTCTGCTGATGAGTGCAGGAGACAGGGCAAGGTCCGGACCATTGTCCCACCTTCACCTCACACCTTCTGAGGAAGCTATGGCCGCTGACAGGACTAACATGGATTAGTGGCTTTACTCTGAGACACAGCATAGTTGGCCACTGTGCAAAAGCACAGGCCTGGGGAAGGCTCCTTGTTTCGTATTCTCCCCCCCCACCATTTTCCATGTGTTTACAGGATCAACCACAATTTGTTCCAAAGTAAATAGCTGGGAAATTGGGAAGAAGGAAAAGAAGGTTAGGATGTAGGCAGCTTTGCCAATGGTGATGATGCCTTGAAAATAAGCTCTGTTGAGAAGGTTGATGCGTAGGTGACTCAGGGTTACATGCCTTCCCAGATTTCTGCCAGGGTGGGAGTTGGGTTGAGCACAGCTGAAGGGACATGCCTGGGAAAGGCACTCAGAGCAGGGAAGCGAGACCAGGCTGTCAGCACAGCTGTCTGCCAGAGGGGGTGCAGGCAAGCCTGTTGAGTCCCATCCCTTTCTTGCCAGCCGCCGCAGTTACCTGCTCGAGTACAGGTCTGGACTAGCCTGCCTGTGGTGTGCAGAAAGGAGCTTGGGGAGTTGGGGTAATGGGGGAGGGGAGACAGTGTGTACTAGGGGTGCTACAGGTGGGGTGGGGAACCCAAGGAGGCAGTGTGGGCCAGGGGAAATTGATGTGGGGGATGGGTGGGGGAGGCAGCAAGGGATGTGGGGGCCAGGGGAGGCAGCAGGAGCCTGGGGGGGGGGAGCAGAGAGGCAGCGGGTAATGGGCGGATCTTTGGTGGGCTGGGAGAGGCAGCAGGGGCCAGAGGGGATAAGTGGAGGGCCTTGGAAGGCAGTGGGGCCCAGGGACAATGGGGAGGGGTAGGGGGCCAGGGCAGCTGGGGAGGACAGGGTACCCAAATACAAGTTTGCCTATGGCCCCATTTTTTCTAAGGCCAGCCAGGGCGCTGTGGGTGGAGGGCACCATGGCCAAGAGGATGTTGCTGCAGGGTGCCTTGGCAGTCACCAGGAAGTTGATTGTTGCTGTGGTGGCAGGGTTGGGGGCTGTCATTGTCCCCCCCTTCTATCAGCGGTTACCAGTCACCTGCAATTTGGTGGATTGCTTACTAAACATAAAAGTAAAGAAAATGAGAATTGTTCAGGCCTTCCTGGATCAGCTGGTGCCAAAGCTCAGTGGATAAGCAGATCTCTGGCTGTAGAACACAAGCTGTATGGTTTTTATTTCAAGAATGATCAATCAACTCCAGAATTCATCAGTAGAAGGAATATTTCACTCCAGTCTGTATTAACAAAAAAAAATTGAATGTCTCCTGCTTTGTACATATCTTAACTTCACCTTGGCGTTATGTACAAGCAGGAGACCTACTTTCAAAAATGTTATTTTCCTTTGATACTGTTACTATGCATTTTATGCTTAATTAATCTTACTGAAATTAATCCTGGCCCCTGCCCTCCTATGCTACTCTGGCACCATATAGGGTCCATGAAGGTGCTGCAACTAGGTGGGGGAGAATTCCCTATGCTGGCTCCCTTTACTACTCCCCCTGACTGTAGATTTACTATAATCTGTCCTAATGCTATATAAACAATCAATATACACATGTATTCAGTAATGTATTAACTTTTCTGCAGATGACTGGCTTACTGCAGTTTTTCTGTTTCCACACTTTGTTCTGAAAAGGAGTGGTTATTTCTCTCCATCCTCTGAAGAAGCCAGCGATACGGAAAGTAAACTGTTGGGAATAAAGTCCTGCAATACCAGTCATCAGGACTTAAACTACTTATGTGATGTAAAAATACAAAATGTACTACAAGGATCTTTGACTCGACAAGGGTCCCAATATTCAAAAAATGGGGGTGAATGATCTTGTATGCCTTGTACAGAAGAAATATTTTCTGCTTTATCACATTGGAACACAATGTGTATGTTCTCTGAAGGAGTAGTCCTATGACCCCATTAGATAATATGCTGTTTGTCCTGTCACTTTTAATTACTATTTTTAAAAAACACTTTTTGGTAAAATTAATGTGCACTATTTACCATAAAATATCAAAGTCAGAGGAACAGAATTAAGAGCAGTAGACTGATGATTTCACATATGGTGTATATGTTTGTAGAGTTCCTGGGCACAAAGATGTACTTTTAAGTACATGATTTAAAGCACTAATTTTGCAGCAGAGCCTACTTGTGCCATGAACCCCCGTTTAGAGCCTCTACATGGGATCTGGCCTCCAGTGGATCCCTCAGTTTCCATGGGTATTAGGCTGCAGGAACTGAACCTCCTGCTGGTTCTATGTGGGGCAAAATGTTTTGAACAAGCACTGGAAACTTTGAGGGGAACCTTGCACCTCTCCAATTCATTTCTCATCTGGATGGGGCAAACTGGAAATCCAAAATGCAGCAATATTTTATTACAAGCAATAATTATCACATGCCTATGTGGGAAACTTTTTCTTTAAATGGAAAAAGGTGAAATAACTCTTTATTAAAGATGAGCTGGTAGTAAATACACTAAATTCTGCACCGAACTGACAAAATAATCTAAATATTGTTATTTAATGCAGAGCTCCCAGACCTGTCGCCAGGACCCGGACAGTGTGAGTGCCACTGAAAATCCGCTCGCGTGCCGCCTTCGGCACGCGTGCCATAGGTTGCCTACTCCTGAGCCACACATACCCACATACACTGCCGCCAGTGGTGTGCAGCATAGACATAGTCAGAAAGATGTGGACAAATTGGAGAGAGTCCAAAGAGAAACAAAAATGATAAAATATTTAGAAAACCAGACCTATGAGGAAAGATTAAAAAAACCTGCACATTTAGTCTTGAGAAAAGAAGTCTGAGGAGGGACCTGATAACAATTGCAATATATTAAAGGCTGTTATAAAGAGGATGATGATTGGTTGTTCTCAGTGCCCACTGATGCTAGGACAAGAAGTAATGGGCTTAATCTGAAGCAAGGGAGATTTAGATTAGATATTAAAAAAAAACTTTCTAACTATACGGCTAGTGAAGGTCTGGAATAGGCATCCAAGGGAAACTGTGGAATCCCCATCTTTGGAGTTTTTAAGAACAAGTTGGACAAATATCTGACAAGGATGGTCTTGGTTTACTGCGCAAGGGGCTGGACTTGTTGACCTCCCAAAGTCTCTTCCAGCTCTACATTTCTATGATTCTATAAATATTGAAGTGAGACTTTGGTGTTATTTAAGTAAGTATATAATATATTAGAATATCAGGGTAGGAAGGAACCTCAGGAGGTCATCTAGTCCAACCCCCTGCTCAAAGCAGGACCAATCCCCAACTAAATCATCCCAGCCAGGGCTTTGTCAAGCCTGACCTTAAAAACCTCTAAGGAAGGAGATTCCACCACCTCCCTAGGTAACTCATTCCAGTGCTTCACCACCCTCCTAGTGAAAACATTTTTCCTAATATCCAACCTAAACCTCCCCCACTGCAACTTGAGACCATTACTCCTTGTTCTGTCATCTGCTACCATTGAGAACAGTCTAGCACCATCCTCTTTGAACCCCCTTTCAGGTAGTTGAAAGCAGCTATCTAATCCCCCCTCATTCTTCTCTTCTGCAGACTAAATAATCCCAGTTCCCTCAGCTTCTCCTTATAAGTCTTGTGCTCCAGCCCCCTAATCATTTTTGTTGCCCTCCACTGGACACAGTACTCCAGATGGGACCTCACCAAAAGTATCCTACAGTACAACACAATAGGCTTAATTTCTGATTAGGAAATAGAATCTGCTATCTTGGACAGCTTTACCCCTGCAGAGTCCCACTGACGTACATCTTAAGACAGATGAGCTGATCCAAACCTTTACATAGTGGAGATGTCCAAAGACTTTGTCTACAACTCTATTAATTTCCTGGTTTCAGCAGATGCTTTTTGCATTAGGTTTTTGTCAGTTTTCTGGATTCTGGAACTGTCAGCTTTTTGGATTTTAGTTGAGAATGAATTGCTTCATGGGATAGCATATTAACTCTGAGTAAAAGCTTATATGCTTTTATAATTAGTGTCTTTGTAAGTAAAAGGAAATTGCACTATTATCATGCTATGCTCTTTTGTTCTATGGCTTGAAGAACAAGAAGAGAGTTGCTAAAATAAGAATAAATCCTCATCCTTACAAGCTGTGAACATACAGTAAATTTATATTGTCATTAACAAGCTCAGTAGGAAAATCTTTTAACTGGACTTGTTCTCTTAATTAAACCAATTCCTGGTTTAAGTGAATAATAAGATTATTGTGTATCTGTTAAAATTCAAAACTAATTCTGAAGTAAGTCAATAATTTTGCTCATTTTGGTTAACAATGCATTGAATAAGCTAGAGTTTTGCTCTTTTTCTGATTTATCCCATAGTGGTGCTTTTGCACCTGTCTTATACTTTATGAAAGCAAAAATTGAAAGGTATAAACTTTTTGATAAGCTAGATGTTTTCCTTATTATTTTTAAGTTTCAACAAAATCCAGATTGCTCTGTTGGTTTTCTAAAAGTCAACATATTGCTTTCAGCTGAACACAGTTGTGTTTCTCTGAATAAAATATCTGCATCCTTACAGGAATTTTATATGTGCTAAATATCAAAGATGTATAGTACAGTAGAACCTCAGAGTTACAAACACCAGAGTTACGAACTGATCGGTCAACCACACATCTCCTTTGGAATCGGAAGTACACAATCAGGCAGCAGCAGAGACACCAAAAAAAAAAAAAAAAAAAGGGCAAATACAGTATAGCACTGTGTTAAATGTAAACTACTAAAAAAAAAAGGGAAAGCAGCATTTTTCTTCTGCATAGTAAAGTTTCAAAACTGTATTAAGTCAATGTTCAGTTGTAAACTTTTGAAAGAACCACCATAATGTTTTGGTTCAGTGTTACGAACATCTCAGAGTTTCAAACAACCTCCATCCCTGAGGTGTTCGTAACCCTGAGGTTATAATGTAAGGCAATATTGCTTTGGTTCCCATTCCATATCCATTATCTTTTATCATTCTTTGAAAGTTTAAAATTTTTGACACAGATCTTCAGCTACTTTAAATCAGCACAGGTCCATTGACTTTGGTGGGGCTATACTGACTTACAGCCACTGAGGATTTCACCCCTAATCAGTTTTTGTATATTCATTTCCAACAATATAATAATATGCTTGTGACGAAGTGGGACTGTTCTTAATGTTTTCCTCAGTTTCCCCTATGCAGTTCTTAAGTATCTAGGGGGTGGGATAAGGGTGTATGGTTGCTGCAGAGCAAAGGGCCAGTGTACATAAATGCCCGACACTCGGTTTCCTAGCAACTGATGGCCTGGGCCCCTCCTCTGCAAAGGTGCCAACTGAAGGTGTTGGAGACAAAGGGATCAGGTGACCTCCTGGCCTGGGAAAGAGACAAAGCCCAGAGAAGGAGGGGCTGGATAGGGGTTGGAGTTTGGAGCTAACTGGGGACCGGAAGGAAGGGCAGACAGGGGTGTCTGGCTCGCTGAGCCCCAGAATGGACCCGGCGGAGGGGTCCCGTTCGCTGGACCGACAAGCTCTGTTTTAGACTGTGTTCCTGTCATCTAATAAACCTCTGTTTTACTGGCTGCCCGAGAGTCACGTCTGACTGCGAAGTGGGGGGTGCAGAACTCTTTGGCTTCCCCAGGACCCCGCCTGGGCGGACTCGCTGTGGGAAGCCCACGGAGGGGCATATGCTGAATGCTCCCAGGAGAGACCCAGGAGGTGAAGCCGTGTGAGCGTCTTGCCCTGAAGACAGTCTGCTCCAAGGGAGAGGAGGCTCCCCAAAGTCCTGACTGACTTTGTGGGGAGCAGTTTCAGAGCATCGCCCGGGGACTCCGTGACAATGCTGCATTTATGTAGATCTCTTATACATAAAAACTTTGAGATAATCTTTGTGGGAGAGAAAGGGTAACTAGAAAACTCTTTTTATTGAGATTTTAGAATTAAATTAAATGATACAGCTTTTGACTAATTGAGAGAATACTTTTGATTTTGAGGTGTTTGTTTACTCCAGCTTCCCAAGTTTAGAAGATTCAAATGGATTTGTGGATTTGTGTGTGTGTGCATATCTATAGTGAAGACAGAATGAGAAAACACCTAATGCTCAAAGGTGAAATTGATTATTGTCCATCAGGCTTGTTACAGAGGAATAGTGTAAATCTAGTTTCCACAGCAGTCCCACCAGGCATAGCTCTCAAATCTGTAATTTAAAAAGTAGGTCCAGTTATCAAAGCCAGAAAAGGGCCATGTAGCTGCTTCAGTTTTCTGCTACCCTCTTGCCAGTCCATAGATCTTCCCAGGTACACTAGTATCAAAATGTGTCTCCTTGCTTATTTTAGCATAGATTGGTAGTGGGTGCCAACACCAGATTTACTGGGGGATTGCTCACAGTGAGATAGGGTAAACAAGATTTTTATATACCACACGCTACCTTTAAGGTGGAGTATGAAGTAATACGAATCATGGATAGTCTTATACCCAACCACAAAAGGGTTTACATTTATTTTCTGTTATTTGGATGTTAAGTTTCAACTTGCAGAGGTGAGAAAAGCTTTAAAAATTAGTTAATTCATCTCCCTGCTAGTGCAGGGTTGATCCTTACAGTTTGTAGTTTCATAGGGTGAGATTCTATGCTGCACCTGTAAGAGTTGTAGCACAGAGGTAAGATGGGCTAAGGTGACTTTAAGTCACTTTTGCACCCTCCCAATCCATGTTGTGGCTGGACAGGGACCAAGTGTGATTTAGACAGGCCACCCGAGGTTTGTCCAAATTATAGCAGCCTCCTGTACCCTCAGTTTCCACAGTACCATGTGCTGTGGCGCTGCCCCAACGTGCTTCTCCCAACTTCCGATATTCCTATTTCAGGGCTAGGAAAGGGGTCTTCCAAAGACAGGCTGAAACAGCAGAATTTTCTGCCAGCCAGAACTCAGGCTTTTAGAGATTATTTACAGGGCTCTGGCCTGTTCATCTGGCATACAGACGCTGGAGCTCACTCTTAGATTTTAATACCAAAATGGACCCATTATGATTATTTAGTTTGATCTCCTACTTAATATAGGCCATAGAACCTCTCCAGTAATTCCTGCGTCAAGCCCATAACTTCAGTTTGAGCTATAACAAATATTTTAGAAAGATATTTAATCTTGATTTAAAGACTTAAAGCGATGCAGAATCCCCATGTTTTCTAGGTAAATTGTTCCAATGGTTAATTACCCTGATTTTGAAAACGTGTTGCTTATTTCTAGTGGTAATTTGTCTAGCTCAACTTCCAACTGTTGGAACTTGTTATGGCCTTGTCTGCTAAATTAAAGAACCCTCTGTTATCAGAAATCTTCCTTCCTTGTAGGTACTTCCAGACGGTGATCACATCACCACCTAACCTGCTCTTGGATAAATGTAACAGTTTGAGCTTCATAAGTTTCTCACCATAAGGGAGGTTTTCCTGAGCTTGGATCAGTCTTGTAGCTCTTTTCTGAACCCTTGCCAATTTCTCAAAACCCTTTTTGAAGTATGGACATCAGAGCTGGGCATAGTATTCTGATGATGGTGTCATTAATGCTGTATGCCAGATTAATTCCACTTCCTTGCACCTACTCAATATTCCTTTGCTTATACATCCAAACATTGCATTAGCCTTAACATCACACTGGAAGCTCATGTTCAAATGGTTATTTGCCTGACCTCTAAGTCCTTTATAGAGTCAGTTTTCCAGGACACAGCCCCCAATTGTGTATGACTTGTGTTCTTAGTTTCTAGATGTATGATCATATATTTGTCTGTATTAAAATACATGTTGTTCAAATGATCCCAGTTTAGATCACTCTGTATAACAGATGTGTCCATATCATTATTTACCACTTCACCAATTTTTGTGTCACCTGCATACTTTACCAACAATGATTTTATATTTTCTTCTGGATGATTGATAAAGATATTGAATAGCACTGGGCCAAAAACAAATACCTATGGTACCACATTAGAGAAACCCCTAATGAATGATGATTCCTCATTTAAAATTACTTTTTGAGATCTATCAGTTTTAGTCTATTTAATTTGTGCTACATTGATTTTATATAGAGTGCTTATTTTTTAATGCAAATGTTTTGTGGTGCTAAATCCAGTGCTTGACAGAAATCTAAGGATGTTATGGCAACACAGTTACCTTTATCAACCAAACTGGTGCTCTCATAAAAAAATTATATCAAGTTTGTTTGACAAGACCTATTTTCCGTAAAACTATATTGAATGGCATTAATTATGCTACTGTCTGTTACTTCATTATTGATTTCTCTCTGTATCAGCGTTTCCATTATTTTGCCCTGGATCAATGTCACCTACCCAGTCTGCAGTTAGCCAGGGTGTCCCGTTTAACTTTTAAATATATTGGCAAACCGTTAGCTTTCTTCCAGTCCTCTGGAACCTCTTTAGAGTCTGAAGATTTGTTAAATAGCAACATCAATGGTTTAGAGCAGTGGTTCCCAAACTTGTTCCGCCGCTTGTGCAGGGAAAGCCCCTGGCGGGCCGGGCCGGTTTGTTTACCTGCCGCGTCCGCAGGTTCGGCCGATCGCGGCTCCCAGTGGCCGCGGTTTGCTGCTCCAGGCCAATGGGAGCGCACTGGCCGCCGCTTCCAGCAGCTCCCATTGGTCTGGAGCAGCGAACCGCGGCCACTGGGAGCCGTGATCGGCCGAACCTGCGGACGCGGCAGGTAAACAAACCGCCCTGGCCCGCCAGGGGCTTTCCCTGCACAAGCGGCGGAACAAGTTTGGGAACCACTGGTTTAGAGAGCTCCTTTGCAATTCTTTAAAAAATTCTTGGGTGCAAGTTATCTGATTCTGCAGATTAAAAATATGTAATTTTAGTTCCTGTTTAATGTTTAGTTACTGTTTAACATCCTTCTTAGCTACTGTTGGAATAGGAATATTTCATTGCCACTGTAAGATGTGACTACATCATCCAACCTCTTTCCAAATGCAAAGAAGAGAGATTTATTGAGCACTTCTGCCTTCTCTGTATCATTAGTGAATAATATTTGTTATTAATAAAGTGTGACGTAATAAAGTCTTGTGGTGTTTGATCTCTAGGTATCCATCTGTCTGTTGTGAGAAACAGGAAGCCCTGAGGCAATGCATTTTTTCTACCTTTATGACTTTAATCTTTATATTGTACATTTCATTAGAGTGCAGTTTTATCTGAAACAGTTTGTGGGCCAGTTAACATTCGTTTGCTTCTAAAATTTCATCCTATTAATTATGTGTTTTGGACAATTTTTAAAATTAATGATGATCAAACTAATTTTTTAATTTATAAAACTATAGGTGATTTGATAGCTTCCTATTTAATTCACATACCTGTGGAAAAAGCTTTTAAACTATGACAAGTGAGTTTACCGTGCTGGGAATGATGTAATCTGAAAAGCCTCTATCAACTATAAATAAGTGGTGATTTTTCCAGTAGAATCCCTCCCAAGTTATTTGCCACATGAATAAACGTTTCACTTAGCCTTCTCTATCACTAGTGCTAGACATTTTGCTGGACTTGGTCACTTAAAGAAAATCCAGTTTCAAGTTATTTTGTGACCATACAAAATATGTTTTGAGGAAGAGTTTGCTGTGTTCATTCTAGAGATATGAAGAGAGAAAAGATCATGGATCACCCACTGGAGCAGAAACGCTGTCACTATATTAATCAATACTTTTGATTCTGAAGTGGAAAAGAAAGCCATCATTCCAAACATAATTTGTTTGTTTATTTTATTCACTGGCAACTTTGAGTTTTGCTTTCCCTGGAAATAAGGTTGAGAACTGTAAGTTTTATTTCATGCAATTATTATTATTTTAATTCACTGCAAACAATGCTATACTGCTGCATGAAGCATTAAAGCTGAAACTTTCAAAGCCACTGAAAGGATTTTGATGCTCAGTTCCCATTATTTTTAGTGGAAATTGGGCATCCAGATCCCTTAGGCAGCTTTGAAAAATCTGTCTAAATGTTTTGCAATGTTAAATTTGTCATGTCTAAAATCAAATACTAGCCAACTTCTTCTATGAGTGATTGCACATGTGAAGCCCGCTCTTTGTGTGTGCGTGTCCTGCACATATTCACTGGAAATTTTTCCCTAAGTGATCCCCATCGGGGCAGCACAAGCACCCTCGGTTGATGCTCATCACTGGTGTAAATTATTGTACCCAGGGCTGGCTCCAGGCACCAGCTGACCAAGCATGTCCTTGGGGCAGCACCTTAGAAGGGGCGGCCAATGTTGGGGTGGCGGGGGGGCGCTCGTGATGTTTTTGGTTTTTTGTTTGGTGGGGCGGCGCTCGAGGGGTTTTTTTTGTTTTGTTTCAGCCGGGCAGCGCGGGGGATGTTTTGGGCAGCGGGAGGGGGAGGGGGAACAGGGGCTTCGGGGCCCTGGGGGGGCGGGGGTTTGGGCGGCTCGGCATGCGCTGGGAGGGTTGGGCGGCCCGGCGTGGCGCACCGAGGGTTTGGGCGGCCCGGCGCTCGGGGGGGCGGGGGGGAGCGGGGTTTGGCCGGCCCAGCCCGGCGCTCCAGGGGTTTGGGCGGCCCGGCCCGGCGCTCGGGGGGGGAGGGGCAGGGGGTTTGGCCGGCCCAGCGCGGCACTCCGGGGGTTTGGGCAGCGTTGCCTGGCGCTCCGGGGCGGGGATTTGGCCAGACCGGCGCGGCACTCAGGGGGAAGGATTTCAGTGGCATGGTGCTCGTGGGGGGCGCGGGGTGTTACAGCGGGCAGCGCTCTTCTTTTTTGCCGCCCCAGGCAAAAAAGTTAGAGCCAGCCCTGATTATACCTGGTACAAATATCCAAAAATGGAACTGGTTATTTTGAGGATAGAACATTGGCACTTCACAGCTGACATACCTAATACACTGGACAGTACTAGAAATGTATTTTGTCTGCTGCTCTAGGTACGTTAAGCAACAGCAAAATGATAAATAATGTGTGGTGTCTCATTTGCAAATTAATAATGATACAGGCTTCTACATCTGCCTGATAAGTTGTTTCTGTCTGATAAGAATTGTTAGCTGTTACTATAATTATTACAGTTTAGGCTTCAGAAAGTGAACCTAAATTCTAAGCGATGAATTATTCTGACAACTGATGGCTCAAAATTCCTATTAGCCAGTTATATCATTCAATTTGCCTTGTATGTTTTATCATTTAAAAATACAGTTTTTATTCGAGTATGTCATAGCAATAAGACATTCCAGTATGTGAATTGTCATATCAGTTCATGCTTAGTTTAGTTGACAGCATCAGCTTTCTGTCTCGTCCATCACAATACACTAGATGTGAATTAATGTAAAACAATTCATGCCCTGTCATGTCGTATAGCTTACAACAGATACAGCTGCTATAACAGATGGGTGGAGGAATTAAATGGCAATCATTTTTTCGTGTGTGTTTGCATGCGAGAGAGAGAGATGGTGGGTAGTGGGGGGACTTGAAAATGCAGAGTATCCAATGTGCATGGGGAAAGCACAGAGTGATTTGCCGTGAAAGGAAAGAACTTGATAATCTAGAAATAATTAAGTGTTGATTATTAGAGAGCTTTAGATGTAAGGTGAAAATTTGTTGCAATTTAGAGCAGACGTGTATGCTGTGAGAATCACTGAGTAAGAACTGGCAGTGTTTTGTTCTAACTTTCAGCTCTGATGTTGATCCATGCTACTCTGTTACCTTTTCTTTTAACAACTATAGAGTATTAACTTGACCTGTGTTGTGAAGGTAGGGTAACTTGTAAAATGACACTGTTTCTCTTCCTAACCAAGTCCTTCATGTTAAGAGCCAGATTTTCAAACACTGACTTCCATTTTTGCACCCACTAAAATATGGTCTCCCCTCCATATTTCCCACTCAGAAGTATTTTTTGTTCACTATCTCATATAACAAAATATTTAGGAAGGTTTAAGCCTCGTGCATGTGAGTGAACAGTGCATGTGAGTTTGCTTAAAGTCCTTTGTTTTTAATTTGTTTATCTGGTGCATGAATTGCCTTATTTGTGTGTTATATCTTGTAACTAAATGCTATATTTATTCAAATATAAGTGATTGATGCAGTCTTAAGGCAGAATCTCTATCCATCAGCTGAAGGGCAGTATCTAAAGTAACCCTATCTGCTTCAAAAGTTGAGAGGACAAGTGTGTATTTTTTTTAATTAGTCTCTCAGAGTCCCCAAAAGGCCATAATGTGAGTCAGGAGGAGTGGATGACTATGTGCAGGTGATATTGGAATGTACATTGAGGTGCTACTGTAAAAGGGAACCAAGTCTGGTTGGAAGTTAAAGGATGGTATTTATAATAGGGGGTGAGCTCCTAGGGCTTGATTCACCTATGCTGGTGACAAACCCTTGTGTCCCTAGGGACGATTGTTCACAAAAGTGAGTTCATCCTGGAGGAAGATAGTTGTATTCACTGCTGTCTTCCCTGAAAGGACCTTCCAGGGGAAGGCAGATTTGATGTATTCTGTGATGGGGTAGAGGCCGCCTGCGAGGCTGAATCACTTTTTGGGCTGTGTTGGCCAGCCCTTAATCCCTTAATGATTGAGTAGGGGGTTGGTTATCAGATACTTAAACTACTGCAGCTCCCACAGCCTGACTTTCTGCTACTGAAGACCCATAGCCATGGTTCTTCAGGAAAAAATCCAGAAGAAAATCAGAAGTCATATTTTTAAACCCTCAGATTACCTATTCTTAGGGCCCTACCAAATTCACGGCCATGAAAAATGCGTCACGGACCGTGAAACCTGGTCTCTCACTATGAAATCTGGTCTTTTGTGTGCTTTTACCCTATACTATGCAGATTTCACAGGGGACACCAGCCTTCTCAAATTGGGTGTCCTGACCCAAAAGAGAGTTGCGGGGGGGGTCACAAGCTTATTTTAGGGGGACACAGTATTGCCACCCTTACTTCTGTACTGCCTTCAGGGCTGAGTGGCTGGAGAGCAGCAGCTGGTGGCGAGGCGCCCAGCTTTGAAGACAACACCCAGCTTTGAAGGCAACACCCCGCCAGCAGCAACGCAGAAGTAAGAGCGGCAATACCATACCATGCCACCCTTGCTTCTGCGCTGCTGCCTTCAGAGCTGGGCAGCTGGAGAGAGGCAGCTGCTGACTGAAGGCCCAGCTCTGCAGACCAGTAAGGGTGGCAATTCTATACCATGCCATTCTTTCTTCTGCGCAGCTGCTGGCGGCAGCTCTGCTTGCAGAGCTGGGCTCCCGGCCTTCAACCGCCACTCTCCAGCTGCCCAGCTCTGCAGGCAGCTCCACCGCCTGCAGCTGCGCAGAAGTAAGGGTAGCAGTACTGCAACCCTCCCTACAATAACCTTGCGACCCCCCTACAACTCCTCTTTGGGTCAGGACCCCTACAATTACAACACCATGACATTTCAGATTTAAATAGTTGAAATAATGAAATTTACATTTTTTAAAATCCTACGACTGTGGAAATTGACCAAAATGGACCGTGAATTTGGTAGGTAGGGCCCTACCTATTCTGTTTAGCAGGATCTCATCTTCGTAATAATTGCTTTTGATAAAGTTAACTGAGAGACGTTTGAACATGCACAAATTAGTCTGTCTATTCTTGGTGCAGTTACAATGGTTAATATAATAAGGAACCACTAAAGAGCTTTCGGTTAGCACAGAACGCGATTAGTTCCCTAATAATGTGGTGGGTTCATGTGAGCATATTACATCTCTGCTCCAGGAACTGCACTGGCTTTTCACCTCCTTCTGAAATAATTCAAGGTGTTTGTTTTAATCTATGAGGTTTGCTATGGTTTGGAATCTAGCTATTTTATGGACTGTATGTCGTTTTATGTGCGATCGTAATGATTGGGATCACTGGAGTACTAGTTCCCTCTGGTGATCTGCTGGAGCCAGAGTTTGCACCTTCAGACGCATCGTTTCAGTCAAGTATTTGATTGGCACATCACTCAGTCCAGCATCTGATTGGTGCTAGATAGCTATTATTATTAATAATTAAAAACAGCAATCTTTCATTCTGGGAAGTGTTATACTATATTGTGAGCCATTTTAATTAATGGATTGTGGTGTTTAATTTACCAGTTAAGCCCAGATACTATGACAAGAGGTTTATAAAAGGTCATTCAGAGATAAATTGTGCCAAACCCATCTGCAGATATTGGGGGGAATGTAAGGAGCCTCTCACCCAACCTTGAATGTAGGCCACCCAAAGGCCTGTTTTACTGCTTATTTATGTGTGCCTCCAGAGGTGCCCATTGACTCAAGGGAGGCAGTGATGCAGTGGCCTACCAGCATGCACAGGGAGCCAGCTGCACTGAACAAAGCAGATTGCATCATTCCAAATGCACTTGGCTGCTCAGGGAGAGAGTGTACTACACTGAAACATCGTCTCTCCACATGTGACAGTTTTGCTCCACATTATCCCCTATTCCTGTTCAGGCCAGTGTCTAAATGTTTCAGTTTGACCCTAATTACGTTGATCATGCTGAATTAGAGTTGTAGCGTGGAATGAGCTATAGCCTAAATCAAGAAAAAAATCTTCTTCTTAGACATAGTATAGCTTGAATTAAGTGTGGCATTTTCTCATATCTAAAAGTTTGGCCCTAGCAAAGAAAACCAGATATTCTTGCTCACTGAGAGTAACAGTGTGTTTATATATTTTCCTGGGGGTTTTCCTTGCATGAACATAGTGAATCATTAACAGCTGAAAGTTGCTTTAGCATTCTTGGGTATCATATGTAATCCTCATAATCTCTCAGAAACTTTAGCTTGTTGTCCATTTTTGACAGCTGTCAGCAAAGCTAGAAAAGATGGGTAACTAGTGCTTTGTGGATTAGACAGATGGTATATACAGGAATACAGCTCTGAATAATCTAATAATTCCGGTTTAGTGTAGTCTAGTGTCTGTTATCAATCAGACAGTCCAACATATTAATGAGCTAAGAATAATAATAATAAAAGTAATTAAACCTGCTTGAATACTAGATTCATTTCATATATCTTAATGAGAGCTAAATTTGAACTTGCACTTGTAAAAAAAAAAAAAAATAAGAAATTATATCCTGCAAAAACAATGTTTTCTATGTCTCCAGTTAATATATTCTGTATTTAATTTTATAGATAAGTTTTCACTACAAGTATATATTAGTTTAGGGGGGTTTTACATGATTTTGTGCAAATGTGTTTCCCATTTCATTTATTTCTGAATGAGAAACCATGTCTTTCCTCCTTAGTTCCCTTCTCTGTCTTCCCCACATCAATTTATAGTCATTTGTCTGTTACTGTTGTTGTATCAGTTGTTAGCTAGTAGTAATGCAAGAAATGGCCAGAAAGAATCACAAGCAAAACAAGCAGCCATTTGGTGCCCTGTTTACTTGGGGCTTCTGCAACTCACATAGAGCTCAATCCTGCCAAGTGCTGAACACTCTGGTCTTGATCCAGCAACTCAACTTTAAACATGTGAATAGGCACACTGACCTCAACGGGACTATGGCTTAAATGCATTGCTGAATCTGGGCCATAATGCTTAGTACCTTACAAAATCATGTCTATACTGAGTTTAGATCTCTCTCCAGCTGTGGGACTGGAGAGAGAGGCAACACCACAGCATCTTTCACACCCCTCACTATACAGCAACAGAACTGGAAATAGAGGCAATTCATGGACTCATCTTTTTCCCTTCAAACAGCTTGAGGCCCTACAAATTGTAAAGTGTGTTCCAGTCAATAGCAATGTCAATGCACAGTACTTTCAATACTAATATATTAGTACTGCTGATAATCCAGTGTGAGTTACAGTAGATTTTATATAAATGACCTTAAAATATTTTGCCACAAGTTAATCCTGTGGAAAAACTAGCTTCCATTAAGTACATTCAGTCAGAAATATCTGTTTGTTGCAAAGTTCCTAACATTTTGAAATATACATTTTTCCCAAGAGCAAAACATTTTTGCAAAAGCTTCGAGGACTGATTCAGATCTGAATCAAAATGAAGCTGTAAAAGATAGAACAATGGTTTGAAGATATAAAAATAACATTAATGTTAGTGCTTGTTGATTCTATAATAGGATGAAAGCAATACAGAGAACTGATCGTCACAAAGTGTGAGATTAGTTACACCATATTCCTTTCCTAGTGTGTTAGCACTTGTCAAAGACTATATATGTTAAAAGACGGAGTTGACAGTAATTAATAGAAAATTAAATTATTTAATTTTACTAGATTATTTAAAAACTTATCCTATTTTAATTAAGATTGGTGGTTTACGATAGGATGTTTTTGTTTTGCCTCTTAAAAATATTTTGGGGTGTATGTAGGCTGGTGCTCATTAAGGTGAGACACATCACATGGTCTTAATCCAGGTTTACTTGGCAGCTAGCATGGCTTTTCCTGAGCTGGTAGAAAGCAAACTTTGTTCATAGTCAACTAGTCTCTGTTCTGCTGAAGCCACTCTGCAGAGCGTACATGACACAAAATGGCAATTAAGATAGCTGCAAATAGCGGAGAATTCCCCTTGGGGAATTTTCCACCAGCTCTACCATCTCCTATGTCAGCTGCCCCACTCCCATCCCAACAGTCGGGAAATGAAGGTACTTGTCAAAGGTTTTCTGGGTGTGAGCATGCATGCATGATAGGGAGAGAGGGATGAATCAGAACCTCACTATGCCTGACTCTCCACTGGCATAGAATCCATTGTGGGGATGGGAAACTGAGGATTAGAGACCTGCAACCAGTTCCTTGCAGCAGCCACTGGTCAAAATATCCAAGCGCAGCTCAGTCATAGTGCAGAAGCAGCCCTAAAGCTACCTTCCCGATCCCCAAACATCAATCTAATCTTGAGTAAACTTGTGTATGCTCTGAACCCCTCATCCTGAATGTATTGCATCCGCACTTGCATTCCTTCCTCCCTGCTTGTCTTTGACTATTACTGGTGGGAAGATGGTTAAGAAACAAAGAGGCAGGGCCCGTGTACCTATCTCCTGTAGAATTGGTCTGCATTCCTTCTAAGATGCTGAATGCAGCACTGTGTATCCAAAACTGTGAATCTGGGGAAACAATGTATTTAGAGGACTCCAACTATACATAAAAAAAGTTGTATTTTCATGGCTGTGGTAGGAGTTGGACATTGTAGCTGTGGGTCTACAAGTCTATCCATAGGCATATTGTTAAACTGATTGTAGATCATTTGGACAGGAAATAAATACTATGGATGAATGAATTTTAATTTTTCACCTGGTTGATAATCTGTGCTGGGCAAATACATAATGAATGGTTTAATTGAGGCTGCACTCCAGAGACTGAGTCAGAGTTATGAGGAAGTTAATGTTTTTAAATAAAAATGATACATTAGTTTAATTCAGATAAGGAATTCACTATTTTAGTTTTCCTTGCAGTCAGTTTAAAAATATAATAAATGCATAAACAACCACTTTGTCATTCAAATCAATTTATGAAGCTTTTAAAAAACGATGGCTTTGGGATTCAACCTTTTTAATGTACCTGGGTTTGAGATATGACTGCATGTGACTGTTATGAACAGGTAGAACACTTAGTTTGTCCAGAACAGAAAAAGAAATCTGAACACAAAAAACATAAATCTGACCTGTAGACACAGAAGAGGTGGGGGATTAAGGAAAAATGTGTGTGTGTTGTTCGTATCTGTATGTTATTGCATGACATTACTACAGTATTGTACATTACGGACCACATCTTCTGAGTCAGGGAATTTAGGGGTGTGGAACAGAATCCCCAACCTGAGACTACAGAGTGGCATTGAGACAATTACTTGACATCTGTCCAGTGCAAGTATGTGTACACAAGCAGAGGAATCAAACCACTAGCTCATAGTGTAGACCTAGCCATAGATGGAGTGCCACAGAGTATAGTTCTCTGTATCCTGCCCTTCTCTTTGTGCAGCAGTACCATACTAGCTGCACTGCCTGGGCACATGAGGGAGCCAATTCTAGCCTTGTATGAAGAAGATATCAGTGTTTTTATTCTAAATTTACCATATATGACATGAAACAACAGCGATGTGGGACGTAAGTTACATTTCTTAAAGAGTAAACTTGCGTCCATTGGTATAAACAATGCTATGGTTCTGTCATATTATCCATTATCTAGATTTAATGCATGAAAGACCAAGATGCAAAATACATTTGTCAGAGGATAACATTTCATGAAGTTAACTGTTTCCATATTACAGCAACTGACAAAAATACCTTTATATATAGTACAATGAATTTGATTGCAAGTATTGTGGCTTTTTGTACAGTAAAGATCGTAATGCTTTTATATAACCCCATAATAACTTACAACATGCTACCTTTTTCTTAGAGAATAAATGTACATTGACATGTTGGTTAAGTTTGTATGACTGAAAACATGAACATTTGCCAGTATAGAATAAAAATGTGCAGATTTTTCACCCATCCTTCAATTTGTTTTTTCATTATGACTTTATTTTCAGTCTCTCATCTTTGCCTTATTCCAGTTCAGATTTATCAAAGCTTCTGACAGCAGTTCCAGGAAGCTATTTATATGAAATGTTTCTAGAAAATCTAACTCTACTATCATGAAAATTCAAAGTAAATACCAAGATACTAAATTCATCTTTTTCACCATCCACAGCAATGGAGTTCCATGAAAACCTGCACAATATAGGAGCAAAGGAAGGTTTAAAAGAAAGGAAACTACAAAAAGCAGTAGAGAGTTTTACCTGGAATATTACAATTTTAAAGGTAATGTCTCTTCACTGGTGCTGGCAATTATGTTATTTATTCCATTCACACTTGGTCTTATAATTATATTGTCTTGTGTAGCTAATTAGTGGTCACTATGTGACCTGATTTCATTTCTTTTACTATCTTTATAAATTATCTCATGTATCCTGAAAGAGTAACAGGCTGTCAACATGAATTTAGACAAGTACACTGAATTTTACCATTGTAATTTCTTTGGGGTTTTTTGTTTGGTTTAGTTTTTGATATTTTCTTTGTAAAACCTTTTAATGTTAACAGGGTCCCCTGTGGTCCTGAATATCCATATAGGATAATGATTATTGATTTCTGGAATAAATAGGGCTCTGAAGAGGCTATGCAGCTGTTCAAAATCTATTCAATATCTATTCAGTGACTTGAAAAGGAGAAGCAGTATTGAGATAAATGCGGATCGAGATAGGAAATAAATACAAGTGTTGATTTTTTGTAATCTATGATGAATAGTGTTTAATGATGTATACATAAATGTATTAATACTTCTGATTTGAATAACTGAGTATGTTTGACTTAGAAATTCCCTCTGCGTTTTCTTAAGCACATCGTGCTTACATTTTGACTGAACACGAAGTGATGTAGTATAAACAGTTTTCAAATGGACACCCTCAGACAGTTAAAATGCAGAATGTTTTTCATATTTGTCGTCTACAGTCTTTCTGCACAGTAGAGTAAAATAGTTTGATAGTTATCACAGCTGCCTCCCTTAACTTCTCCAATTTAGTCCTTACAGCCTCATTTTAAACAGTTTTCTATTTAAATTTAATAAAGATTTCCTGTCCCCTCTCCAGCCAAGTACCTCATTCCTACAATAAACTGTAAAATCTATTTTAATTACAAAAATTTTCATCTTTCTCCCTCTAATGCATGCTTTTTAAACTCTGTTTTAATTATTGAAAATAAATTTTCCTTCTACCCCTTCTCAGCTTAATTCTTCTCCCCACACTCATGTTGTTATGCCCGTTATAGAAAAACATTACATACAAAACCATCACCCCCATGTTGTTCTCCCACACTTGCTATTCATTTCAGCTGACAGATGCTGAGCTGTGCTTTTCAGAGTATTTAAGATGGCAAAAGTCCTCTTTGAGCCCAACTCTAGGGAGAAACAAAAATAGGTTAGATTCATTAGAGCATTCACAGGTAACAAATTATGTCGGTAAGGTTCCAAGTTCTGTTTAAAGTTAAAGGGGCCAGATTGTCCCTCAGCTTCTGCTAGATCTGGTGGATCATGGCATCATTCCCCCCGTGTCTTGGGACTCTGTGGATGCATCGGGGGATCATGGTCCAACATTCTGGGGGGCATGAGGGGAAGAAGTTATTATTTACTGCACTTTTCTGTCCTGAGCATCAGAGATCAGCTTGGCTATTCCTACCTAATTTAATACTTCCTGAAGCAACAATAACTTAGACCTCATGTCTGCATCCTATTCAGAGTGTAGGGAGTTTTCTGTAATTGCAGTGAGTGGTCAGTGGCATCCCAATGTCTGCAGGAGCCATGATGCTAGGGTTGGTGGGGGGGGGGCAGAATAGCAGTATGGTGGACCTGACCACTCACAGTACTGAAGGCCTGTCACCCTCACATGCCATGCCCTTGGGACCAACAAGGTTGGGAGGTGGCAGGCTCTTCCTTCTGACCGGACAAAGCTCTTTAATGTTCACCTTGCTTTGTTTCCTCCCACACTAAACCCCCGTCTGCAGAAGGGTGCCACTTGTGCCATAGAAAATGCTATAGCAGAACAGACCAATGAGCCATCCAGTCAATATCTTGTCTCCATGTGTGGCAAATGGTGATGGAGATATGCCACACTGAAGATGTAAAACATTATTGAAAAGTGCTTTACAAATATTAGACAACCACAGCAGCCCTTTAGTTACTATTATCCTCCCCATTTTGCAGATGGGGAAGATGAAAGACAGATAGGTCTCTCTCATCTTGAACTCTGGTAATCCAGGTCTCAGTCATAGACTTGAACCAGTCTCAGATACTTCAGAGTAAGGCATAAAAAATATCTGATGCCCCTTAATGTGGTACTGTCACTGATACAGTACCATGCCATTTGAGAAGGTGCTCTATCTGAGTGGCTTAAAAATTAAAGCCAACTTTATATGGCTTGGAAAAACTATGATCAATAGGGCAATTGACTGAAGTACATAACATCTTAAATACAGACCGTTTCAACCCAGGTGGTTGTTCTCTGAACAAAGAGGATTAGATGAGAGCACACATGCAAAGTAAAATTAAATATATTCAGGACAGATTACGCAGCATTTTCTTTTATTCAGCAGCAGATTTTTATTCAGAAAAAAATAAATAAAAGTATATGTTAAATCCAATCCAATAATAGGCCATAACATAAGAAAGCGAAAGTCTATATGTATAGGGAAGCTCTGATTTACTCCTCATTTTTAGTGAGTACACCTTTTCAAACAATAGCAAAGTACTATCATTTCCTAGTAGTTAGAGAGAGAAAATATATTAATATGCCATTGAGTTAATTCTCCTGTAAAGCCAAGGTATTGCCCCTCATTCCAGACTTCTCTTACCCAAAAAAACCCCTTGGTGTCTCTACACATAAATAGGAGGCCTCTACAGAGAAGAGAACAAAAAATAAGAGAGGAAAAATAGCTCTCAAATCACAGAAAAATATCAGTTAGTTACAGAAATACATGAAAATACTTTACCTTATAGCAGAGGAGTCGAGCACATCATTAAATATTACAGTGTGATCAGAAGAGAAATATCAAAATAGAAAAATATAGAGTAAAAAGGTACAGCTAAGTAGGGCTCAATATGCTGCGGACCCAGATATGGCTAACATGTGGCCGACTACAACTGTTTATAGTGTTTTCTTGATATTAAAGAAGGTTCTAGGATTTTTCAAATTTAAATACTTCATCTGTTTAGGAACAGACTCATTTAGTGACCTCAGTGTTTTCCATACATAGATTAGTCCTTTTCACCTGTCTCCATCAAAAGGGTGAGGGATCGCTAAGCTAATAGCACTATAGACAACAGTTATTCTAGGTCTTGGTTATTTTAGTTGCAAGTTGTTCACCTCACAACAGTGTGAACCAGGGCCAAGACTGTCAAAAGTCACTAGTGATTCCATTTTTGGGTGCCCAGGTGGAAACGCTTTAGAGGTAGGGGTTTAATTTTCAGAGGAGAGGTGCTCAGAACATAGTTAAATTTAAATTGTTTCAAAATGAGCACCCAGAATCTCTAGACACTTCTGAAAAATTAGACCTATATTGTTAGGCACATTTACAGCTAGAATTTGGTCAGCACACGCCAAATTTTGAATAGCTGAACAAAGTCCATATAAAGTGTTTTTGTTCTGCAACACACAACAAAAAGTTGTGGGGCTGAGACACAGAACTTTCAGGCACAACCAGACACCAGGGTCATTTTCCCAAGGTTCCAGCAATCATGATCTGTTGATTCAACCTCACACAGGGATTCAGCCCAGCCAGTTTCCTTTGCATTAAGTGTGCTGGGTGTAATCCTGACCCAATTAAAGTCAATGGCAAAGTTTCCATTGAGTTACTGGGCACAACATTTAACCACTTGGGTGTCACATCGGATGGAGGATTTGGATTTATATGCACACATTTCCTTGAAAAACTCACTCTTTTAGAACACTAGCCCGTTTTGTACAGTTTATCCAGTATAAATCTGGTGTACTGGGATATATAGGGATTATTCATGCTGGTGTAAAATATATGCTGATAGATAGTTTGTATTGCATTTCTATTAATGACACAGGGAAGCATTTCTGGCTTCTAGCACAACTATTCTCAGGCCTCCAGCGTGTACATATTCATTCAGCTCCTTTTCCCATTGATCCATGAATTACAGTTTTGTGGTGAGAACAGAGCTGCTTGGAATTTGATATATATCCACTCTATAATACTTAACTGAAGAACAGTGAAATAATTAGTATTCTAAATCTCTAGGTAGTCCTGTGAAATGTAGTTATATATTTTTATTATTTGAAAAGTTTTGGTGTTTAAATTAAAAAGTAAAAAAAAAGGAAGTTAGAGATTTTAAACTTCTGAGTGCATTCACTGTCTACTAGCTTCAACCTGCTCCCATCCCTCTCCAAAGAAAAACTTTTAAGAACCATCACAGTTCAAATATTAGCATTTTCTTTAAATCTCTAGATATGTCAGGTACAAATGTCAATTCTTTTGCCAAAACTGGAAAACAGGATAGAATGTGGATGATTATTTCTTCCTCTAAATATATTGTTATGTTATACGAGCATAATGAGCTTATGTTGTGAAGGGTACAATATTGTGAAGCCCCTCAAAATAATTTAAGAAATAATGCATGTGGGTATCTTTGTGAAAAATCCACTGAACATCATTAAAGGTGAAGAGACCCGGGTGCTCACTGACTGTGGAGGTGCAACAAGACACTGTATGTATGTCCTTGGTTTTCATATGGTGGTAAATGAAAAGACAAATCCACTTTCTTAAAAGCGACCTGCAAATAATTTTTAAAAGTCCAGCTATTTTGTTTGGGACACTAGCAATTAATTCTAAATATACTCTAGGATAGGCACTGACCGCATAATTAATTTTAAATCTACTATTCTTGTTTTGCATATCACTGACATACAAACTTGTTGTTTGTGTGGGTTTCTTTCTCCATCAGTGCTGGGTGGGTTTCTAGTTTCATTTATATTTATTGTGTACTCCACAGGAACATTGCAAAATCTACCCCTTCCACCACTACCATATATTAAAAAAGCAATTTCTAATTATTCATCCTAATGAGAAGTTTGAAAAACAATTAACATTTTTATGAACTTTAAAACCAATAGATATTCCTACCAACTGCAGAAACTTTATATATAATAATAATAATAATGTGTATAAAGCACCTTTTATCAGAGGATATTAAAGTTCTTTGCCATTACTTTACACTTACAATCTTTCTGTGAGGTGTCACTTTTTAAAAAAAAAGATTGACCTTTCTATTGGTATATTATATTTATAATGTAGATATTTTAAGTGGTTTAATGCCACTGAAGTTTGACATTGTTTTGACAATGACCCCTCTATGGGCAGGATCATTAGGTAATAAGATTTTAATTCACTCTTGGAAGTACTCTGATTTCAGACTAAATGGAGTTTAATAGTGACTGTAGTGCATGTATTGTGAGCTAAAGAAAAAGTGTGAGCTGTGGTCATGAAGGTGTATATTGTGACTTTATATTAGGAAGGAACTACATGTAGTTCAAGGTGTTGAGTGTAATGGTCAGAGTAAAAAGAACAGGAGTACTTGTGGCACCTTAGAGACTAACAAATTTATTAGAGCATTAGAGCATGGTTCCACTCGAAGAAGTGGGCTGTAGCCCACGAAAGCTTATGCTCTAATAAAATTTGTTAGTCTCTAAGGTGCCACAAGTACTCCTGTTCTTTTTGCGGATACAGACTAACACGGCTGCTACTCTGAAAAATGGTCAAAGTACTAAATCAGAAATTTAGTGTCCTATAGGAACAGTTGAGACTAGAGAGGGTGCAGGGAGTTCCTTTCAGCACATCCACTAATTGCAGTGTCCATGCCCCATAATGTGTGTGTGGGTATGATCAGTACCCTATCCACTCCTCTGGGGAAAGCACATCTTAAATATTAAGAACCATTGCTGTGGACTGTCCCTCCAGCTGTTGCAGTATAGACGTACCTTTTGAGGCTATCTTTATGCATCAGGAAGGAAAAATAAACAATACAGGTTCATTTTATTTGCTCTATATTTCCCCATGGCTATTAGAAATCAGCCTATTTCTTTTAAGAAAAAAGCATAACCTCTTATAATAAAGAAAAGTCATGTTAATCTGAACAACACTACAAAAATATCCTCATGCTGAAAACCAAGAGTCCATCTTAGCTCCTTCATAGGGAAAGGTCAGGAATGTAGGACGCAGCTGATGTAATTTCTAAACAAATTACCGTATATACTCGATCATAAGCCGGTTCGTTTATAAACCGACCCCCCCCCCCAAGATGGATAAGTAAAAATGGAAAAAATGTTATAACCCGTTCATAAACCGACCCTATAATTCAGAGGTAAACCGACCCTATAATTCAGAGGTCAGCAAACTTTGGCTCCCGGGCCATCAGGATAAGCCGCCGGTGGTCCAAGATGGTTTGTTTACCTCACGCATCCGCAGGCACGGAGGTAAACCTAAGTAAACAAAGTGTCCGGGCGTGCCAGCTGCTTACCCTAATGGGCCAGGACAGCAACTGGTGGGGAAATTTTTTCGGGGGGAGAAGCTGGGAGTCAGGGGAGTAACCCTTGTGACCATCCTCCACATGACCCCACCCCTTTCCCAGGACCCCCACATTCTCCCCATCCCATCCCTTCCCACCTTATCTGGGGAGGGTCAGGAGAGGATGTCTCTGACCTGGCTGGTTTCAGAGTAGCAGCCATGTTAGTCTGTATCCGCAAAAAGAACAGGAGTACTTGTGGCACCTTAGAGACTAACAAATTTATTTGAGCATAAGCTTTTGTGGGCTACAGCCCACTTCATCGGATGCATAGAATGGAACATATATTGAGGAGATATATATACACATATAGAGAGCATGAAAAGATGGGAATCGTCTTACCAACTCTGAGAAGCCAATTAAGTAAGAGAAAAAAACTTTTGAAGTGATAATCAAGATAGCCCAGTACAGTTAGTTTGATAAGAAGTGTGAGAATACTTACAAGGGGAGATAGATTCAATGTTTGTAATGGCTCAGCCATTCCCAGTCTCTATTCAAGCCTAAGTTGATTGTATCTAGTTTGCATATCAATTCAAGCTCAGCAGTTTCTCATTGGAGTCTGTTTTTGAAGCTTTTCTGCTGCAAAATTGCCACCCACAGGTCTGTCATTGAGTGACCAGACAGGTTAAAGTGTTCTCCCACTGGTTTTTGAATGTTATGATTTCTGATGTCAGATTTGTGTCCATTAATTCTTTTGCATAGAGACTGTCCGGTTTGGCCAATGTACATGGCAGAGGGGCATTGCTGGCACATGATGGCATATATCATATTGGTAGATGTGCAGGTGAATGAGCCCCTGATGGCATGGCTGATGTGATTAGGTCCTAGGATGATGTCCCTTGAATAGATATGTGGACAAAGTTGGCATTGGGCTTTGTTGCAAGGATAGGTTCCTGGGTCAGTGTTTTTGTTCAGTGGTGTGTGGTTGCTGGTGAGTATTTGCTTCAGGTTGGGGGGCTGTCTGTAAGCAAGGTCAGGTCTGTTTCCAAGATCAGTGAGAGTGAAGGATCATCTTTCAGGATAGGTTGTAGATCTTTGATGATGCGCTGAAGAGGTTTTAGTTGGGAGCTGAAGGTGACAGCTAGTGATGTTCTGTTATTTTCTTTGTTGGGCCTGTCTTGTAGCAGGTGACTTCTGGGTACTCGTCTGGCTCTGTGAATCTGTTTTTTCACTTCAGCAGGTGGGTACTGTAGTTTTAAGAATGCTTGATAGAGATCTTGTAGGTGCTTGTCTCTGTCTGAGGGATTGGAGCATATGCGGTTGTATCTTAGAGCTTGGCTATAGACAATGGATCATGTGGTGTGTCCTGGATGGAAGTTGGAGGCATGTACAAAGTTACCTACATGCCTCCAGCTACAAGCTCAGAACCTTGCTTCCACAGCCCTCACCTCCTGCAGACTGCTTGCATGGCCTGGGCTACTGTTCTTTGGCTTTACTGAGGCACAAAATGGAAAGGCTGGATGTATTTAAAGGTTGTCCCAGCTGGCTTCATAAATAGTCCCCAGCCAAAGTTCAGGAAAGCCTTAAAGGGATTAAACATGAAAATTTAATGACCAGAAGAACTTTGCTATGTAAATATTAAATATCCTTTTTAAATATTAAACACAAAAGTTCTTCTGATGTTAAGCTACTGTTAAAGTACAAGTAGGATGGAAACTGGTTTCAGTCACCAGCACGTGGGTTCACAACCCATTATTGTCACAGAATGTCAACAGTTTTCTAAACCATAGAATGATTTCACCCATAGACTTAGAGATTCTGTTTGTCAAATATATCTCAGATGTTCTTCACATGCAGCTTGTCTACACTACAAAAAAAAAAATCTTGACAATGAGCAGTAGCACTAGGAGTAGCTTAACTGGTACTGAATGTGGGTTAGCTCCCAAGTATTGACATACTGTGTTCAAACTTGCAGGTTTTTTGTGGGGCAGACAATCCGTGTGTGTGTGTGTGTGTGTGTGTGTGTGTGTGTGTGTGTGTGTGTGTGTGTGGTGAAGAGTGCTTCTCTTCAGTATTGCCAATTTGAGCAAAATGGGTACAAATTTCACTTAATAAATGTGAGACCATACAGTGCAAAGCGGTTGTTATCAATGAAGTAATAAGGCAGGTACTGTACCTAAATACTATTTATAAATATACTTACAAAATTACCCTTTGTCAATTGTTGAGAGCCCACCCAAATGCCAGCTTGAACTCCTTGTTTATTCAAAATGGCTACAAGACTGCAACGTTTTAAACAAAACTTACCTAAACACAAGAATTGCTCATGATGGCCACTCCTTCTGAACTCTTTGATCAGCTGGGGAAGACCAGGTATGTGTCTTTGCCACGTCAAAGACAGAATATGTAGTGGCACCAGCTCCAAGGCCTACCTTGTGGCACCTACACGAACCATTTCTGATTCAGAGCAAGGGGATGTCCTCATACGAAGTCACATTTGCACAGGTGACTGATGGTTTGATGCTTTTTCTCTCAGATGGCCAACAACTGTGGAGTTTACCATCAATTCCTGGCCCTCCACCTCATAATCATCCCAAACTAAAATCGACAATGGTGATTATTTGGAGATGCCCCCTAAGTGGCCTAAAATTTACCGTCCCGTTGGAAAGGAGGACGTGTAAGAACCTGCACAGACATGTACAAGAATCATCAGAAATACCTGCACTAGAGAAAAGATGCACAGTGTAACCAATATATATACACACACAAGTCAAGATGAACTGCATTTTATCGAGATGCCAGTGCCAATCCTTTTCTTATTCAAATACTGCTGCCCTTTAGACAGACTACATTGGAGCACCCCGTTGAGTCAGCCAATCTGGTGGCTCAGTGCTGTTCTGTGACCACCACATTGTGGTGTCTGCCCTCCCATTTCTTCACATTCTTATTTCCTTTTTAATTTCTGGCCAACAAATCATTTTAAAAGTAAAATATACAGTAATAATAGTGACAGTTACACAGTACAGTAGAATCTGTGACAAAAAAAATCAAGCTTCAGTACAAGATACAGAGTAAAGAAAATGTAAAACTGTTGAGACATTCTACTTGTTATTGTGTCACATTGGATCAAAGCCAACATCTCATTTCACAGATGTAGAGGAGATGATAAACCCAAAACCCTTTCCTTTTTTAATTACCTTTCAGTTTCTATTCAGATCTGACATTACAGCTCATACCTGAAAATATCAAAGCGAAGCATGAGCTTTTCTATGCTGATGAAGTTGCTCTTCTAGGGTAGAATTCAGGCAAATGAGAACTTTTACATTCATCAAGGAAATTTAATTGACACTGCATATTAACTCATGTCCTCTTTTTTTTTAACAGTTTATAAATGAATATCAGTGTTGAAGTTTGATGTCCTTTAAAGCAATTACTACATGATGGGCCACAAAGCAATACTCTACTGAATTCATTTTGTGAATTATGAACAAATGTTAATACAGTAGATGCTCATTTGCAGCAACACCTTGTAAGAGCAACCACCACTTATGAGCAACATGAATATCTACTGTACAATATACTCCCAGTTATGCCAGTAACATGCATTTTATTTGGATAATTGGGAGTTCTGATGATGAAGAGAGCAGGAGGCCTTCAGCAGGGGGTGGCTTCACCAACAGCCGGGGGGGGTCGTCATTGTCCTCCTCACAGTCCTGCTTGGAGATCTCTGCTGTCCCTTCTCACTCACTCCTGTCACAACAGAGCTGCAGAGAGTTCCATGTGCTGCTGCCGAGCTGGTGACAGCCAATGCCTGCAGACACAAGGTGTGAGGGTGAGGCTGCAGTCCTGACAATGCAAAGAAGGGACCCCCCGGCCAGTGTCTACAGCGATTGAGTGTCCACAGCCCTACAGAAGTGCAGGGAGCCCTCTGCAGCTCTTCTGTCACAGCCCCACGCACTTACTCCCTGTGACAGTGGGGACTGAAGAAGGCTCCCTGCACTGTCACAGGAGCCATTCAGCATCAGGGTGGCCTCCCCACTGCCAGGTGCTCCTCCTCCTCCTCGCTGTCCTGGCTGGGGTCGGGAGGTTGCTCTTTTAACCGAACCTCCGCATTATCCAAATCCCTTCCTTGTTCGCCAGCATGAGATACATGCTGTAGAGGCAGATATGTATGGGGGGATGGGATAGCTCAGTGGTTTGAGCATTGGCCTGCTAAACTCAGGGTTGTGAGTTCAATCCTTGAGGGGGCTACTTAGGGATCTAGGGCAAAAATCAGTACTTGGTCCTGCTAGTGAAGGCAGGGGGCTGGACTCGATGACCTTTCAAGGTCCCTTCCAGTTCTAGGAGATAGGATATCTCCATAATATCTCATCTATCTCATGATGAGGAATTCTGATAGTGTGGAGGTGCAGATAACAGGGTTTTGGATTAGCAGAAGTATTCTGTACATGAAATAGACTATTGTGCTTTATTCTGTTATTCCTTTCTTTAGTGGACAGCAGTGGTTACAATCCAGAATGGCAGCTTCCTTGCAATTTGCCTTGTGACATGCAAACCCCTTACTGTTCCCATCCCCAGACTGGTTCTCAACCATGTCAGATTTGGTCCCGGGACAACTACACAGAGCACATCACCGGCCACCGCCAATACCAAGAGTGAGCCGGGGAGACCTCGTGCACCCACAAGGGGGAAGAGACCTATAAACCCCCCCTGCTGGACTTTATCCCCTGAGCCCTGAACCCACCGAACCTAACTGAATCCCACCACGTGAGGGTCACCCCATCCCCATTACCCAGCCCACTTACTTATACCCATGACTGTCTCTATTTTCTGTATGGGTGATAGACCCTCACCGCTTGTCGGCTGTATCCTGATCCCGCCCACCAGTTACCTCCCCCCCCGCATTGGGGACATTGCAGTCTGTATATATTATGTGTGCTGCCCAACCCCAAAACACTAACATCCCCCCCTATACTCTGTATGTTACCCCCAATGACCAATAACTGATGCCTCAAATTTTCTGTATTGTTTATTTTTCAAATATTCACTAATAAAATTTATATCTTGGTTATGTGGACAGTTTTCCAATGGAGACTAGATTCAGAGAATTAATTTCATTTCACGTTTGACCTAACCCAGATTTGAAGGCAACTCTTCAGAGGTGAAAGGCTGGTAGAACTGACATCGCCATAGAGCCAACAAACAGCATCTGGGTTTAGTTGTGGAATTGGTTCAGGCTCCAGGATTGAGTTGCCTTTAAAGATCAGGTTACTGTTGGGGTAGCTGATCGCATTGTTTCCTTGACTGTTTTCCTTTAACTCATTTGGGATTATGGTATCTGCACATCACTCTTGTTTGAGCCATCGGTTAGGTTTGCATTCATTTTGGAATGCATGGGCTTTGCATACATCTTGGTTTTGCAACATAGATCTGCAGAGCATGGGGTGTGACTGTCCATGACGAATGGTGAATGGGCCACAATTTCAATGCATACATATATTCCAGTTGGCAATCAATTATATATAATAGTACTTTGTTTTGTGAATCAGGATCAAATAGTGTGTTAAGAAATTGGGGTCATCTGTAACAACATGTAAGGAGTTTAGCATTGGTTTTGCATGTCCTAGTAGTTCCTCACTTAGAGGGCTTATAGGATTGGGCTTTTGTCTAGTTATTGAGACATTTAACCTGTAACAAATGAATTACTGTATTAGGCCAACTGTTGAGTTCTAAATTGAGAAGACAAATCTTTGAATCCGTACAAAGGAGCTTTTTAGTTTAATTTTATTAAGGTCCGTGTTACTGTGTTTTGCTGCTACTTCAGTAAGTGCTGTAGCTGAGATTGCATGATTCTTTCCATTCTGTCACACCACTCCCCCCATCTTCAGTCATTAAGAATTTTTTTAAACTCTTACCTTTTGGGAGACTTTTCTTTGAAGCTTTGCCACTTCCTGATTACAGTTTGTTTGGAAAGTTTTAGGAATAGTTCTTCCTATATCAGTGTTTCTCAAACTGGGGGTCCCAACCCAAAAAGAGATTGCAAGGCTCATAAGGGGGTTGCGAGATCACAAAAAATATTGCTGGAAGGGTAGGGGTGGGTACAGCAGTCGCCGCTTTCTGGCCACTCCAAGTCTGAAGGCAGTGAAAATGCCAGCAGTAGCTCAGAAGTAAGGGTGGCAATACCACAAGTATGCTCCTATGCATATGTTCAGTAATTTGCTGTCACTTTTTTTGTGGGGGGTGGGTTGTCACAGCCTGAAATATTTTCAGAGGGTGGGCCTAGCAAAATAAATCAGAGAGCCCCTGGCCTATATGAATGAAATATCAATGGGGGAAAATACACTTTACCTAAGCACTGGTAGCAAAGTCAACACTGTCATGAGGCAAGGCATGGTCAAGGGTTGAACTCCAGCACTGATTGGATCAGCTACCCCGGACTACATGTACCAGCACCAGCCAGATTTATTGAGACCTTCCAATCCCGCAAGAACTGGAGTATTCACTCCTTTCAACCTAACTCACCCTGACTGTGCTGAGACTCTTGAATGTGGCATCAAGAACCTCAGCGCAGTTGCCAGCAACACCCAGATCCACAGCATCTGTGATGGATCTAGAGCAGGGGTGGCCAATCTGTGGCTCCAGAGCCACATGTGGCTCTTCGGAAGTTAATAGTGACTATACAAAGAGCTGCATGACTCCGGGGCTGGAGCTACAGGCGCCAACTTTCCAATGTGCGAGGGGATGCTCACTGCTCTGCCACAGGCCCTGCCCCCACTCCACCCCTTCCCACCCCCTCCCCTCAGCCAGCCGTGCCCTCGCTTCTCCCTCCAGAGCTTCCTGTACGCCACAAAACAGCTGATTGGGAGGTGCGGGGAGGGAGGGGGAGTTGCTGATCGGCGGGGCTGCTGGTGGGCGGGAGGCACTGAGAGCGGGTGGGGGGGGGGAAGCTGATGGGGGGCTGCTGACGTATTACCGTGGCTCTTTGGCAATGTACAATGGTAAATTCTGGCTCCTCCTCCGGCTCAGGTTGGCCACCCCTGATCTAGAGTATTCATTCTCCTCAGCATCCTCAGTTACCTTGGGTGATGATCACAAGTATGATCATGTGTACTCACTGAGAGCATTATCACCATTCTTTACCTCCTTAGGAGTTCCAGGGGCCCTCATCACTCCCAGGAACCTGGTTCCTCACACCTTGGTCATCTCATGGGAAGCAAGACTACTCAGACTGACCATACATGCCTAAGGGCCTTCATTCATTTTTTCAGCAACTCAAGCAGCGCCCGAACTCCCACCAACTCAGGTCTCTCGTAGTCATGAGGAGGAGCAAGAGGAAACAAGCCCTTCCTCCATTAGATTCCTCAAAACCAGTTGCTTTGTCACCATCTATGGGTGAAGCAGTGTTGCTCCTCAGGGCCCCACAATTAGATGACTTTAAGGCAGTAGCTCTCAAACTTTTGTACTGGTGACCCCTTTCACACAGCAAGCCTCTGAGTGCGACCCCCCCTTATAAATTAAAAACACTTTTTTATGTTTTAACGCTATTATAAATGCTGAGGGTGAAGCGGGGTTTGGGGTGGAGGGTGACAGCTCGCAACCCCCCATGTAATAACCCCCTAAGGGGTCCCAACCTCCAATTTGAGAACCGCTGCTTTAAGGAGTTCCAAGAGCTCTGGAAAAAGACAACGGCACTCCAGCTACCATTGGAGGAGGTGCAGGAGCCCACCCACAAGCTAGTGAATATTTTGAAATCTACTGCTCTGGAATGGTAGCCTGGCCTATAAATGAGGCAATAATGAATTCAGCCCAATCACTATAACAGACCCCAGCTACAATTGCCGTCACATCCAGGAAGGTGGACAGAAAATATCAATTTCCACCTGGAGATGTGGAATATTTTACAGCCACCCTGGTTATCATGGTGGCCAACAAGAAGGCAAGACAGAACACAGCACTGCTAAAGGAAAAGAAGCCAAAAGAAGCTAGATTTATTTGTCAGGAAAGGCTATTATTTGACTTATTTTGACTTGCCAACCATCAAGCATTTTTGGGGGGACAGGAGGCGTTTTGATGGAGTCCTGTGTTATACAAGAAGTCAGATTAAATGGTTACAATGGTCTTCTCTGGCCTTGGAATAGATTAATTTATGAATTTTTTTTAAAAGTCTTGCTTCCTTTTTTTGAATATCCCCAAAGCCAAAATGGCAGGGCTCAAAGAAAAGAAATGTGGCATTGTAATAGCCCTTACCAAGGAACGGTGCCTTACATTGTTCTGAGGTGAATTAGTTTGAAAGAATGATGAACCTTTGAAAATTGGTCCTGTGGAAAAACAGTATGTGATCATGTAATTAAAGACTGTGTCACACTGCCTATGCACGGGGGGAAATTAAGGGTGCTCCGGGGGGAAATTAATTCTGGCATTTCCTAACATTTAAGTGCTTTACTTTGCAACCTCAGTAGTGGACTTTTAACAGAGTTTGTGTGTAATTCCCTAGGTTTTTAAACAAGCAAACTGGGGTGGGGGGGGAAATTCCATCCTGTGGCATCATATTGACAACCCCGTGGTTCATCAGCAGGGTTGGAATCTTTAGAGCCACTGCATTGACCTCTGCCACTTGAGTTAATGGAGTACTGAGTCTCACTATTCCTTTGCTGTCAGCAACTATGTATGAAACCCAATGGGAAAAGAGTGCCATTCACCCCACACCTAATCCATACAGAGAATGACAACCTGCTATTGCTATCTGTCAATCTTGAATTCCATTTCAGGCTCTGGATGGGAATGTGCTATAGTGGGCACAGATTCTTCTGCCTATTCCTCCCCCTTCCTCTCCCCTGACTTGACCTATTCTGCACCATTCCCTTCAACTTGTCCCAGTCCTGTCTCTTCTCCATCCCTGGTTCCTTGCCCCAGTACTGTTCTTCTTCGCTTACCCAGGCCCAGTCTTCTTGCCTAACCACTGCTAGTCTCCCTAGCCAGGCTCACAGTCCTAGACCCAGTCTCTCCTTTTCTCCCCTCTCCCCCACCATTCCCAGTCCCAGGCTTCTTGCCCAGCCACTCTCAGTTCTCTTCTCTTGGGTCCTCATCCCACCTATCCCACTCGTCTTCTGCAGGCTTGTCATCCAATGTCAGTCACCCTGTCCACTCCAGCTCCCAGTCAGTCCCTGTTCTCGCCCGGCAGCCCAGCTCTTTCTCAGCTCTCCCCAGTAAGTTTTAGTCCTGGTCTTCTTGTCCAGTCAGTCCCAGTTGTCCCTCCGCTCCCCAGCTCCTTGTCTGATTTCAATGTTCTCCCCATAAGCCAACTATCTCCCAGCCCCCCTGAATTTCTCTTACCATCTCCCAGTGTTCTCTCCCAAACAGTCCCAGCCAGTCTCCTTGTCCAATCACACCCAGTTCCAGATTCTCCCCACCCCCCCAGCCTTTTTCTGCCCCTGGTCCAGCTCTTGTTCCCTCTACATTTGAATCAGACAGCTTCCTCCCCCACGTGGCCTGGGCAGAAGCATGGTCATTAATAGCACAGGAGAGACCATCTCCCTACTCGTAGTTCTAGGGCCCACCCCAAAGTAACAGGGAGCAACCATTACAGAGAAAGTCAGGCTTCACACATGTAGCCCTAGGCTGGATAGAACATGCAAAACCATATGCAGGCGCATGCTCCCTGAGGCCAGACTCTGGAAATTTAGCTGCTGAAATTGATGAAATCTCTACTGAGCATGTGCAAACTACAATTTGTCAAAGGCTTATCACTTGGCCAAACGAGCATGTTTTGATCGCAAAAGGCACATCCCTGATAGAAAGGCCACCCCCCCCGGCCGAATTACAAGTCCTTATTTTAAAATATCGAACACTAGAGCCATTCAAAGAAAAGGTCTCAAGAATTTTTTAATGGACGACAAAAAAACCCTTTTTTCTGTAATCTTGTTCTTGGAAATGGCTGAATATTTTATGCTGAAATTTTTCAGAAAAAAAAATGAGCTTGAGGCTGAGGCAGTATGGAAAATTTCAGCCCAAACAGTTAAAGATTCACATAGTTGTAAGCAACAGAGTCTCATAATGGGGAGTGTCAGGCAAGCTTAATTGTAGGCCGAGCCACCAGTACAACCTATAATAAACAGCCTGGTTAAAGTTCTAAAACTGCATTCTAACTAATCCACATAACAACTTGTGCTAGAAACAGATGCACTCTCGCTATGACTCACTTATTCTACCGGAATGTTTTAAATTAACTTTCTTGGTTGTCATGTTTGAAGAAAAAAAAAAAAAAGTCCTGGTTTCCTTTAACAGATGAAAGAATCAGAATGTTATTGAAGCCAGTGGCTGAACTTTCTGTTACTTGTCTCCCCATAGGTGGAACATGCATTGCCAATTGCAATTTCAAGGAGGAATTTTTTTTTGTATACAGCAATGTTTTCCATTTGTGTGGCTCAAACAGAAATAATTTGGTACATTCTAATTCCATATGAAAATATTTTCCATCAGTTGTAAGTGTCAGTACCGTAACATTCTTTAGCAAGTTCTATACTGATCTGGTATGCTTATTCAGAGCTGCTCGCAGAAGTAAAACAGGATAAGCCAAAAGGCAGTCCTCCAGAGAGTGCAAATGTAGTCTCCTTTACCCCAAGAGCCTCTCTACACAGGTTCTGTGAAGTCTTCTATGTGCAGTGACTCAGGGAAGAGGCTGTTCTCTGTAGCATGTTCAGCCCATGGATTCCTACATGTAAATAGCATATGGAGGAGTTGCTGTCTGTAGCAGCATTGCCTCATGGTGGTTCACCTGAGCACAGCTGCAAGTAGGGAGAACCTAGCTAATGATAGCATGACTCCACCAAGGGAAGGGAGGGAGGGATAGCAATTTCTGTTCTAGGCCTGCCCTTTCTCTGAGCTTCTCCTTAAACTCCGCCTAGTACAGCAGGACAAATACAATTCCTTGGAAGCATCATCAATGTAACCCAGCTGAGTTTTCAGTCCTCTCTGCCCCTCTCACAAGGGCTTTCTCTGACGCCAGCCCTTATTTAGGTTTATCACCAGGCTACTGTTGAGTGAAGAGACCTCCTGGTAAACAAAAAAGAAAAGCATGTAACTGCTCTTTGAGGTGTACAAATGAATCCCCACATCTGTCTGCATTAATAAACAGCATGTGTTAAAACTGTAGCAGATTCTGTTACTGAAAGCTGTTGGGTAGCAAGGGTTTCTGTTCTTTTGTTTATACATCCAGTTGGCTCCAGAGAAAGCAAGCAGCATGGCTTCTTACTAACGCATAGTAATATGGTTTTGATCTTCATGAGCAGGGCAACTGTACAATAAATCTGAAAAGAATCCTATTATTGATTGTATGTTCTAACTGTACTTGTTCTTACAGGGACAAGCTGATCTTCTAAAATATGCTAAAAATGAGACATTTGAGAATCTGAAACAAATCCATTATGCCGCTCTTTCATGTGGACTCAATAAACCAGGCACTGAAAATGCAGAAGTCTCAAAGCCCCGTCGAAGCCTGGAAGCCATACCTGAAAAGTCAAGTGATGAAATTGGAGAATGATGAAACTTTCTGCTCATAATTCTGGAGTTTATAACTCTGCAACCAACTGTAGCTGCACAGGACATTTGCTTTGCACTTAATATTGAAAACTATATTTGGAGTTTTTAAAGCACAACTGGAAAAGCTAATTACAATCTATTAAAACTGTGAACGTACTTTGCAATTCTGCGTGTGACGGCAATGAAATTGTTTAACATGGAAATTATCTTGCTGGCCAAAATGTATATGTGTAAAATATATCATAATTCAGTAAAGTGTGCTGAAAAGGGAAGGTGGATTCATAGGTTAGACGGTGACTGTGCTTGATTTTCAAAATAATTAGGTGTGCAATTCCTTGATTTTTGTGCAAAATTCAGTAATTGTTTGTAATACATAGGTATGCAATTGTGCACCTAACTTATGAAAATCAGGTCAATAAAATGAATTACACATTCTCTAAAAAATGTGGATTTTATTTTAGACACTTGAGGGTATTTGGATTTGAAGGGGAATTTTTTTTTCTTGTTGAGCCATAAATAAAAAGGAGAATGTAACTAGACAGTGCTCACTGAGACTTCAGTGCACTATAGGAGAGCCATTGTGTGAAATGAAAATGTGCAATCAGTCTGATATAGCCTAGGCCTGAAGAAGATACATACCTATGAACTTCAGCAAATGTGTACAGCTAATGTAAAAGTGACCAAACTGCGAGTAAAGTGTTATAAATAATTTTTCATTCTGTGAAGTGAAGTGTTCACATTAAAAGCAAGTTTTGTGATATCACTCCCATGCAAGTAAATCTTTTAACTAAACTTTAACTTTATTTTTCAGTTTAAAAATATTTTCTTCCATACACAATAGGTGATATCTCAGTTACGAGGTTTGTCAAAAACCTGTTTCTGTTATTTATTTTAGATAAAGGTACAATAGCTAATGTACTCAAAGTTATTATACAAACTTAGAGCCATCTATTAGGGCTTCTGATTTAAGTACGGTGTATCATCCCACAGTGCACTATATTCAAAGAAAAATAAGATTAAAATGCAGCTTCTATTCAGCAGGGGGAATTTTATTGAATCCTTGAGTGGCACTTTACACCATACGGAGGTTTCACTTATACCAAACCAAGGCCCTGATTCTGCAATGAAAGCTGTATGAATGGACCTCTGCATCTACACAGAATCTTGACAACTTTAATGGAGCTCTCCCTAGAGGCAGCAATCCACCTACATGGATCTGATTACACAATAACCTTTAGTCATTGAAGAAGTTGAACGCACTCTATGCAGTACCCTTTGAAGCTGCTTTTCTAAATGACATTCTGTACAGATTAGGAGCTGATTGTAGCACGTGCTGCTCACTCAACTCCCAGTGAGCAGATCATATACTGCAAGCCCAAAATATTATGCTCCTACTTAGGCAAAACTTCCATTGACTGCCATATAAAGATGTAAAATATGGCCCATAGTCACCATTGCTCTTTAAGTGATCTTTCCCAAGGCTGTCAGCTGTGAGATCCCTGATTCCATGTGAAATTGATAGGAAGCAAGCAGCATCCTTAGTAGTAGTTAATACAGAATTAGTCTGCATGGGCCAAATGCATCCCTGGTGTATTTTTCACAAACTAAATAGGAATGAGGAATGAACTGGGCTACAAATGTACAAAGACAATTTCACTGTAAACAAATATTTATCAGAAACTTCAATAACCTACTTGCAGTGAGTGTTTACTGACAACTTTTGATTTAAGCAGAAAGCCAATAACTTTATAAAACAATCTGGAAAACATGACTATAATGTGTATTGTCCTTACATATGACCACAAGTCAACAAAGCTCCAATAGGAATCCTGGCCAGCATCACTTTGCACCGCCTACAGTATGGCAGATTATAATACACCATAAGTGAGACTGTTTCTTAAACTACAAATAATCAGAATTCTGCCATCTCAGGTACTCATTCCATTTACACGTTTCTCTAAGGCATGTTACATCCTTGAAGGAGATCAGGGATTAAGATTTGCCTAAGATATTATTTGTTTGTTTCTTAGTTCAAAAGGCAAGCAAACTAAAAAGAAAGGAGAAAAAGGCAGTATACTGCATGAGTAAAATCTGACCTATGAGTAATTTTAAATTAGGGATTAAATTTTGAAACCAAAAGTACATGGGACTGCAACTAATCATGACTCCATGCTCACTAGATGTACAGTTACCCAACACAAACAAAACTAGTATTTCCAAAAATGACTCTATTGTGATGCCTTTATCTCATGCATGCTTAAATCATGTGCTTAGGTAAAGCAGAAAAGCACAATTAAACATAAAATGGATTCATTCAACCTAAAAAAACCCACCACCCCAAAACGTCAACATTTTACAGTCTAGTATTGCTTTCTGTTGCTTTGAATGGAAACCATTCATACATTATTCATACACGGCCCAGAGTTGTATCTAATATGTCTTAAAATGAGCTTATAAAACACATCGAACAATGAGAGGGACTTGGACATCCAGAAGGTGTGCATCTTGCATTTTAGAAGCACAAAGTGTTTACACTTGAAATGATGCTAGTGGTAATCCAGGCATTGTAAATTCAAGACCAAAGTTGTCAATGAGGTTCCTTCAATTATGTTTCCTTAACAAGGCGTCCTTATATCCATAATGCAAGTTATTTTATTTGCTACTCCATTTTTAACACTGTTTATTTTCAAGTTATAAATGAAGACATTGTTTGCTGGTTGTTTTCTAGGTATTCAATACAAAACAAAACCAACCACAGTTGGTTTTAATTTTATATCCTTTGTTTTCACTGTACATATGTTTCCAAAAAATGAATATGGGTTTTCATCAAATTGCCCTTTTTTGCCTTTTCTCAGCCGTGGTAAGAAATAGTCAATGTTAAGATAGAGCAAAGAGTGCCATTTGAAAGAAAATGCACATGTGAATTATTTGTCATTTAAATATTGACCCTGTGCTCTGCTCTGTGTACAAGACAAAGGATGGAACAGTCCCTGCCCAGGAAAGGTACCAATCTAAACTGGAACCTCCATCTTCAGCTGCACTCAGAAAGCACTGAGTGCAGGTGAGGAGGACGGGCTGTAAAGAGCCCTTTGTGGCCACCTGATCCTGGAGCCTTCCATGGACCATTTCAGTTATTCCAGCATAGTTTAGAGCAGCCTCAAGTGGGCTGGTATAGGAGCAAACTAGTTCAACTTTACACCATCCTAGAAATTCCCTAACAAATGGAAGCCTTACCTGGGGGAAAACGGTCAATTTTAAGTTCTTTCTTGCCACCTCCCATTTCACAAAGAGTCCAAAATGGCGTTCAGGATTGAGTTCTACAGCTGAAATCCTGGCCCCAAAGACTGTAAGAGGGCCAGGATTTCATGCCAAGAATACAAGTTCCCCCATTTCTCTGTTATTTATCCTCCTACTCTCAATGCCATGTTTTGCCCCATAGGATCTCGCCAATCCTGCCATCCTAGGTAGTATGCATAATAGTGTATGAATCAGGCCTTTCAGCAATAGTTACATGCTGTATATAAATATTTTTTTTATAAAACTCCATGGCTGGTTACCCATATTCATTTTTTCCTGTTTTGATGCCGAAGCAGAAGAAAGATGTCAGTGCTTTCGAGATGACTAAAAATGGCATCTACGATCTACTAATCAAATGAAACCATCTGTAAAGAGCCAGCCCAATGCTCTCGCAGTTAAGAAACTTCCATTTGTACAACTCTCCTGTTTCCACGGTGTGACTGTTATTTTATTAACAATACTGCTTTCTCCTTGCCCCCTGCAGTGATTGTGATGTAGCTCCCAGCAACTCCTACGTGACCTGCACGTTTTAAAGGCAAGCTGTCAGCCAAACCTTACCCCTATGAAAACGTGTCTCAAAATGTTGTGAAGAGCATTTTATGCTGGAGTTTAGTTCACCTAGATTCTAAACTGGGCTAAAGTGCAACTAGCCTTATGATTACACAGTATACATACAATGAGCTAGCCAGTCATAGTACTATGTTCCACAGCTAAGGTTGCCTTGGGCTTTGCTATTAAAGCAGGACTAAGGGCTTATTGACATTGGGAATAAGACTGCAGTGGCTAACATGTACTGACTACTCCACACCAGCTCCCCATGTGGACACACTTTAGTGTGCACCAACACTACAGCTACACTTGGAGCTGGAGGGGAGGGGGTGATTCCCAACCCGAGCAAACATACTCATGCTAGCTCTTATCAAGCTAGTTGCCAAAAACAGCAGTGTAGCGCAGGCAGCAGCAACAGCATGACCCCCTCCAACTACATTCCTGCCCAAGACCCCATTGGTTTGTTCTTAGGGTGGTTACCCTGTGCTGCCGCTTGCCAGTGCCTGTGCTATGATGGCTACGCTACTATTTTTAGCACACTAGCTTGATCAGTGCTAGCAGGATTATGGGGGTGGATGGGTCCCATTAATCATTACAAGTTGTCTGTTCTCATAAGGAAACGCTAACAACTGTCAGCTCCTGCTGTTTTCAGATGCTGTTACACCTCCCACTCTGATGCCCCAGCTCTGCTCGGTACAGAGCCCCTAGGGGGCTAAGGAGCCAGACTGGGCAGCAGCCAGGTGTTCTGAGAGCACAAAGACTGGGCATGGAAAGGGGCTTGGGTGGCGGGCAAGAGGAGGCTTCAGCTCGCGATGCACTCGGGAGCAGCACCATAACATGCTGGGTTGGAGTGGTACATGGGGAGAGTCAGTCCGGCTTTTAGGCATCAGTGAGGAGTTAAACATGGATGTTTGGAGGGGCTGGTGACTGGGCAGAAGAGGGTTTTGTACAAAAAGGAGGGGAGCGGTACAGGAGCTATATCCAGGGGGGGCCTTGCAGAGGGTCTGAGGTCAGACTATTGCCTCTGCAACCCTGGAGCTTGCAGGGTTCCCTCCGTGTTGCTGCCTGGGCTCCCTGGTGTGCTAAGGCAGTAGTGTCACAGGGAGTTTTTGGTGTCGTGTTGGTGTAGAGACACTTTCTTCTCCTAGCAATGCTGCCTGGTGTATCAAAGAGCCAAGGAAGCTGTCCTGGGAGACCTCTTCAAATACCAGTGCCTTGGCATTGGGCTCTTCCCCCCACAGACTGCCCTGCACAGTCCCATTCTGGCCTGTATAGCCCTACCCACCCACCCCTCACATGTCTCTTCAGCTCCCTGACACACCGGGCAATAGCACCATGCAAAGCTGAGGTGGGTGAGTCATGAGAAATGATGAAACAGGGTGAACAGGAAAGTGTTTTGTAGGGGTTGCAATGAGGAGAGATGGGCTCGAGCTGGGGTAGGAGAAGCACAGCAGGGGAACTTGGTGCTCACAAGCCAGCTATGGAGGACCTCTGCTCCAATGAGCCTCCTATGGTTCATAAAAGAAGAGCTCCTCTCTGTGGAAACTTAGGTGCCTCAGCAGAGAGCAGAGCTCTGTCTTGCAGGGGCATGTTATGTTCTTAACTAACAACTTCTTTCTTTTCCATTGTTTGGAGCATCCTTCACTGTTTCTAGCGGAAGTGACAGCATTGGCCAGTGGCTAGGGCACTGAGTTGAGAGCACAAGATGCTGTTCAGGACTCTGCTTCCTGATCTTGGGCAAGTTACCTAACCTCTCTGTGCCTCACTTTACTCCACCTCTTTAATGGGATAATTATATTTAACATCCTTTGTAAACCACTTTGAAATGGGTTGTATATTACTGTTGGGGCAATGATGTGTATGCACAACCCACACCAATCCACCCTCACATATTGATGGAGGCAGCCAATTTTTGATGATCCTTTGTTCACTTGAATAGGTTTCACTGGATGTTGTTTTGCAAAGATTTTCCAGTGGCGTATACTGCTCAGACTTCTGATCTTAGTTCATTTGTATAGTAGGTTTTAAAATGTAAGCCACACCGTGAACATGGATATGAACTGAGCAAATAGGTTCTGGGTTCCCGAGAACTGGCAATGTCAATATTGTTAATCCATTGTGCAGTGCAATAACACAAAAGAACCTCTGTTACACTTTCAGCATGCTTGTTATTTACTTTGGCTTGCAAGCTTAGCACACCTTTCTCTTTGGAGTTTCTCCCATTGGATCAAAAAAGTCTTAAAGATAGTCCAGGCTTCAGATCCAGATTTCAAATCCTCATCCATTTCAGAGTTGTTGAGATCTGTGGCTCTGGTTTGGACCCATTTCTAGTAGTAATTACGTTCTCAAACACAAAGAATTAAGAAAAACATATTACCAGAAACATCTTCTCTTGAAGCATATCAAGTGCCAATACTTATTTACATTTCTGTCAGGTACACTGAAAATGAAGTTGAGATTTCCCTGGATGGAGAAGTAAGGACCATCTCTTATAGCATAGCTATACCACACAGGAAACTAGCTTCCAGAGGTCTCCTTCCAAGGATCTCTGCTTTAGAGTGAATACTTTGCCAAGGACAACCCTTTCCTTCCGAAGATCCTTCTGCCACTGGAGGGAGATAGTAAGGATGCGCTGCCAGTAACATTCCATAAGGACCCTAGTGTAACAGAGGCCCTTATGCGGAGTATTTTGTTTTTACATTTTCTGTAGACACTATGTTTTTAAAAAAATTCAATTCTGCCATTGTTTTTTCTGGCTTGGAAACATTGGTACTGGCCTGTCAACTTTGCAACTGTCTTTCCCACGTGATTTTAGCAACCAGTAGCTCACAAACCTAATGGAATTGGCAGAATACTGTGATTTCTAGTTTTGTGACTGTATAAAATATTTATTTGCAGCTCTGGTGGTTCCCAAGCTCTCAGAATTTAAAACTATGTTGGGTTTACTATGACCCCTTGCCCAACCCTGACACTAGCTGACCCTCCTCTACCCCCTCTTAAGTCAGTATGTGTGGAGGGCACTCCACACCTCACAGGAAAGAGCCTGCAGAGCTTTTATGAAACTGGGACTGGACTGAATATAGGAGCTGGGAACCTTGGATTAGGGAAATATTCAGTCCTTGGAGAGGAATCACTAACTGAGCCCTCCTTTTTCAGGGCTCTGCAGAGAAGTTGTACTACATTGGTTTTAATGGCAGGTATCTTTGGTATTATAGATTGTTTTTTCAGGGATAAATTGTACAATTTCATAGGACTGACTTCTGAATTGTGACAGCTCAAAATTAGATGTAAATTCTGTATTAGATGTCCCACCATTAACCGATAACTCACCATTTGCACTGCAGTGCTGAACAGACTAGCAAAAGGAAATGTATTTTTTTTTTATGTGATTTGAGCTCTTCTTACATTTGTTCTCTGCTGCATCTATAACATCTGGGGGGAAATACACACAAAAACAATATTAATGCCTGCAAAAACAATGATCAAGTATAAACACTGTCTCAAAACAATTAGAAGCATAAATTATATGTTTTGGAATACTAGAAGCAAGTGCTGAGAAGAGTTATGATTTACCGCTGACTATAAGAAAGAAATAGTATGTGCCATTTTTAATGTTCATTACGTTATCAACAAAATGTAACACTGAGATGTGAGACCCTAAATCAAGGGGGAAAAAAACAACACAGCAGCTATAGAGATGTCTCTGTTATAATGAATGATCCCTTTCAACACAATAAAATCACATACAGTTTGTCTTTACTATAGCTGTAAATTTTCTCTAACTTCTTGAGCGTTTGTAATGTCTCTAGCCTCTGTTACACCTGTGTAAATCCTACTCAACTCTTCCTTTTCCATCTCAGGTGCTATTGTAATACCCCGTAGCATTCCCCAGAGAACCAGGCCTGAAGAAAATCACATCACGCTCCAAAGGAATAACCCAAGATTCAACCTAGAGCAGGATCTAAAACAAATATCCTGCTCTGTTTAGTGGCGAAGATTACACAGAGTAGGGAGGAGAACAGGCAGCCCACTGGGCAGTTCTCACTGTTTTGAATAGTCCATGTAGACCACTTAGATACACATCCATGGGAGATTGACCATCCTTCCTCTGATTGGGGAGCATCATGATGTTTATCACTAGTAGCTTGTCTATACTTACGCGCTGGTTCGGCGGCAGGCAATCGAACTTCTGGGTTCGATTTATCGCGTCTTGTCTGGACGCGATAAATCGAACCCAGAAGTGCTCCCCGTCGACTCCGGTAATCCTGCTCGGCGCGAGGAGTACACGGAGTCGACTGGGGAGCCTGCCTGCCACGTCTGGACCGCGGTAAGTTCGAACTAAGGTATGTCGACTTCAGCTACCTTATTCACGTAGCTGAAGTTGCGTACCTTAGTTCAAATTGGGAGGTGAGTGTAGACCAGGCCTTAGAGTCTACTAAACCTATGCTTAACATTTACAGGATGTAGGTAAATGGTAAATTCCTTAAATTAAATTAAAAGATGGCAAATCTGAAATCGACCAAGGGAAATGCTTTGTCACACAACTTTATTAAACCTACATGGCTGTAGGATGCCATTGAGGCCAAAAAAATTTTGCAAGCCTCTTCAGAAAAATGCAGATAATAATATTATCCAGAGTTACAACAGTTAATGCTAACAAAAAAATTAGAAGAGATATTCAATTTCATGCTTCAGGGTTTAAGCCAACGTCTATTAGGAAGTTTCTTGCACCTAACTCAAGCATCTGGTGCGGGCCACTATCAGAGACAGGATATTGGACTAGATGGACCATGAGTTTAATCCTGCATGGCAATTCCAGTTCCTGTGTGCCTACGTAACTTTGAAATTAATTTTAACATGCTGTAGGGCACAGTAATTACAATTCATTGTAGCACACTGCCAAAACTGTAGAGAGGATTTTTTTCTGTTACATGCCACCTATGACTACTAGGAATACTTATACCCTGCAGAAGCTTTGTGAGAGAATCAGTTGCCACAGATAACATGAAGGATTTCAGTAACTCAATCCTTCTTCTGGGGATTCAGGCCAATTCCGAGTGATCAGAATTAAAGAAGTTCTTTCCTGTGCCAAAATCTCTAGCAACTGTCCTATACGATGGAAAGGAGAGAAAGGCAGATCAAGACTGACTTCTCAGGGGTACAACTGAGGAGCCACTCCCAGCAGCCTGGGGAACCTGATCCCAGAGCATAAATCCTAATCTTTGCCAAGCTACTGATGGCCATTATGTGTATCTGGAGAATTGTCAAGTTTGTGAGGCAATTTGACAGGCAGCTGCTGACAGCTCCCATTCGATCTGCAGAAAGGGAGAGACTCAGCAAGTCTACCATCACATTCAACGTTCTTATAATACTTACTGACTACTGAGATGATCAAGAGATGGGTGTCAGCCCACAGGCAAACCTTGTGAGCTTTGGCACCATCCTGGAACTTCCAGTCCCTCCTCCTCACTCAGATTTGCCATGACAGCACTATTTGCCATTGCCTCTCTGGATGTGAATGTGCTTCCATTGGTAGTGCCCCTGCAGCATAGCAGGGCTAGTTTTGTTTACAGCCTTTCTGATAGACGGAGGCTCTTCTCTCAGGTACCAAAGTGCCTTGTTTTCCCAGTTGGCTCCAGCCTCTTGCAGCCTGGCATCCTTCATGATTACTGCACAGAAGTGGAATAAGAGACACTCAGTTACCACTTCATCTCTTTTTTTTAAAAGGGAACGAGAGAATCACTTTCCTACCAAAAGTACCGGAAGCCTATGATGGATATATCTTGAACTTTGCCCACTGGACAAGGTTCATGCAAGCTGCAACAGAGCCTGGAAACTTGACATGGTCGCACTAATTTTCCCAGTTCCCAACAGGCCCGAAATGTCCTCCCTTACCTTAGAGATCCTGTCCTCTGAGGAAATGACTATCCAAGTGCTGAATAGAGCCTACAGGTAAACCAATTTCAGGGGCAGAAGGGAGGAAATCGCTTCTTGAGACTGATGACACAGGCATCCTTGATGAATGTCTAGATTTTACTTGTACTGCTGCTGAATCCTCCAGTTTTGAAGGGGCCTGTAGCAACCCATCATGTAATTTAGGACTATCTTTGTGAAAGCTTAGGGTGGGAGGAAGTAGAGGTGCCCAGAAGTGCTTTTGAAACACACACACACCTTCAGGAACTGTTTATGAATCAGAAGAATAGAACCATGAAGAGAAGCAACCTGAAGGGCTCTGCTCTCTAGAAACTTTTCTGAGTTCACTACACCTTAATGGTAGGCCTCAAGGTCTTGAATGAGAACAAGGCCTTCCTCAGATACTTGTTTAAATGCTTCAAATCCAGGATGAGATGGAACCCACTGGAGAGGTTTCTTTCAAATCCTCTCCAGACCAGCAGGAACTGACAGTGTGCTGAATTTGTAGACAGTTAAGGTTGTGGCTACTCCTTTCCCTTTCCTGAGAGCGGGCAAGCAGTGGGAGAAACTGGTTGTAAACACAGACTGAAGCAAACTCCAAGGATCACCCATCAGTTATGTCCCGTGTAGAATGCTCTCAACACATCTATAAAAAAGTTTACTCCAATTAGCAAAGTGCTAATGTGGTCGAACACACTTTCAGAGTAGGGAAGTCCTTGCCTCCAATAGGGAAGGAGACATTAAAAAGTATGGAATTATTTTAGCCTCTGAAGAGAGCTCCCAATGGACTTGCCCCTGTGCTCTGGGCCATTTGAAACACTTTTAAGCGGGGCGGGGGATTGAGGCCTTTTGCATCCAGTATTTGATGGAAGCACTAGATAGTTGAGCTTGGTGAAATTTTTCAAAATTTTCAACAGAAACTATATTTTCAGTCAAAAAATGCAGATTTAATGACACCAGACTGTTTCACAACTTCATGTTCGTTTCACTAAACTGTTTGTTTAAAAATAAATCCTACATTGTTTTTTTTAAATCAGAAATGTTTCATTTTGACATTTCTTTTAATTTTATTTTTAAACATTTCAAAATGTTTAAAAATGCTTGAAATCAAAACTTTTTGTTCACTTGAAACAAATTTTTTCCTTTTTAGTTTTTGATTCACCAACAATTTCAAAAAAATGTTCATTTTCAGTCCAATCCAAAACACGTTTTTCAACTTTTCAAAATTGCCAGAGAACTGAAAATCCCATTATTTCCCCAGCTCTACAGGGCAGGTAAATTCTGAAGGACTTTTCCCACTTACAAGATTCTTATATCCCTGAAATCCTTGCTCTCTTATTTAATGTTCATATGCATTTATTTTGTACATTGTTTTCTAGAGAATGAATTCTACCTGGTGCTTTCATAGTAGAGTGCAGTGTAAGTCAAATGGCATGTAATGGATCATAGCCTTAAATAGTTTGGCAGGAGATTTGGCAGCACACACTTTCAACTGTTGTTATGGAAGAAAAATGAAGTTAGCAAGTAAGTGGAAAAGCCTAAAGAATGCTCACAACCCCTCTATATGTATATAATACAGAAGAGGGACAGGGATTAGGGCTATGCTTACTATCCATTTATAGTGCAATATGTCATGTCCATACATTCCTTTTTACGGCTTGGACTCAGATATATATTTAAGGAAAGAAAGAGGCTCTAAATGAATCTGTACAGTGTTCAAAGTACTCCCAGCCTCACCAGGCTTATAGAGGCAAAGGAAAAATCATGATACAAGTCAAAATTAGGTAACAGCCCTGACTGGGTCATTCTAGTCATTTTAGACTGAACATGGAGAAAAAGAAGCCCTTTGCCAGTAATTGGCTCTGTTACTGAACTTATCCCCAATTTTCTGAACTGTCACGCCTCATTTCTTCTGTTATTTGGATTGACAATATTCTCAATAGTGTTTCTCATTATGGCCTGAAGGACCCCATGGTCTGGTTTCACTGGGGAAGCACCGAACAAGTGAAACATAGCCTGCCATTACTTTGTCCATCGTGTTCAGTAATGCTGATAATGATATTGGGTTCCTCTTCACATGCTGGTAATTTGCTAGACAGGACAACTGACAGAGATGTAATTCATCAGCCGTGGTCTTGGGTGTAATAGACGGTGGTAATGTGGCAAGTGTCCGAATGTTAATGATTTGGGTTAAGCAAAATGGAGAGGCTTTCGACGGTCCAGCTGCTCTTTTCATATATTCTGATGCAGGCACATGGAATAATAATTCACCGAGGACCACATGGGGACTGGAGGGGATGTGTGTGTGCGCGTGCAAGGGGGAAAGACATTAATTAAATCATGTTGTGATAGGCAGGCTTTCCTTTGTACTTGTCAGTAGTCATCTGAAATAATATACTTCACAGAAGTCATTTCATTCATTACTGATTCCATATGAAAAAAAGGTTCCATTTCTAGCAAGCCTTTTAGCCTTTAATTAGATTTTCCTATTATTGATGCTCTCATAATAAAGGTTACGTTTGCATGGAATTTATACAGAAGAAATGTCTTAGAAGACATTTAAAACTGCATAGAAACATTGTGTGAAGTCAACGCATGCAGAGGGCTATTAACTGCATATCATTTGCCAGTAAACTCTATCTCTGTCTCCCTCTTTAATCCTCATTTTACCTGGTGTTGTGACATTTTATGGCATTTAAATGTCTTGCTGCGGGACTTTGTTCCCTCCTGCATGTGCACAGTGTGCACTGTCCCTTGAACACTGAGGCAGATCTAGCATGGCAGAAGAAAGAGAGAACTGGCAGAATGATTAGAGGACATTGGTTGCATTGCCAGTTATTTCTGATGTAAATGATGTTGCACAGCGAGGCCGTAAAAACCAGCTGAAAGCTGAGACATTTCCAATGGTTTCTACTGATATCAATCTATCAGGAACTAAGAGGTGGGAAGGCTGTGGTAAACTAGATTTAATTCAACCTCAACTGGAAATTTCAAGAGAGGAAATATAACACTAGACTAGTGTCCCACAACAAGAGATATTACCACATACTGTACAATCTGTTTTGATACAGTTCTCAAAAGCTTAACAGTCAACTGGTTTTAGGCACAACATTTAGGTTGTGTAAATTGAAACCTGGGACAAACAGGCGTGGTTTCAAGAAATTGTAACAAACACCGCCATGAGCAAAACCTCATCTCTTTCATTAGCTAGTTCCCTGCAATGCTGAAAGTCCAAAGATAACAGCACTGGGCTTGAGGGTGAGCATGAGAAAGCGGTAGTGACAACAAATAGCAAGTGAAAATGCCATAAATTGAACAGTTTAGTTTCACTGCCCACTCGAGGTGAAACATAGAGTAAGAAGCAGAAATGCTGGAAAAAATGTTTGATGCTTCAAACTCTTTCCATTTTGATAATCTAGAGCATTTTTAGTAACACAGATAAGGAAACTATTTTGGTGTGGGTAATTATATATCTTGTCTCGATACTTCCTATTTAACACTTACAATAGTTTCTAGAACCTATTTAGCAGCACGTGCTCATTCCATATCCAGCCTACTGTAGGCAGGGAATCAGCTTCAAGCGACAAAAAAGTGAACTTTAAAGGTCAGTTATCCAAGACATTTAACATTTGAAGGGGGTTTCTATTGTAAAACATCATTCTTTTGTTTACTTGTGTCTAAGTTCTAAAAGACATATTGCAAAACAAAAAGTTGTGTTTGTTCCCCTTGCTGACAAAGGGGTGTTTTTTCTTTAAAGTTTTTCTGCTTTGTAGTTTATATTTGCAACATCAGATTCTTACTTCCTCCTTTATGGGCTGTGGTAACAGACCACTCGCTCCCCTCCTCCTCAGTTAAAAGGCTGGCTGAACAGGACAGGTTTCAATCAACCTGTGATGTCTCCCTCCAGATGTTCCAAAGTTCTTCCTAAAGTACTCCGTTAAAAAGCAGGAACTCAGGATCGTTCAAAAAAAAAAAAAAAACATGATTTTTTTTTTTTAAAACCTAACTTTCAGTCTGTGATTAAAGGGCCCACACTTTATTTTCTGCAGCTCACCTTTAATCTGGACATTGTATTTCCCAATTCCTACAATCGACTTTGACTCCCTGGTTGGAAAATATCACAAGGAGGACTCCTACAAAGAGCAATGTGATGCAGTCAGGCAGTGTCCCAGCAGCCGGGATGGGACTATGCCATTAGGGTAAGTTATATTCTCCTCCCCTGAGCTAGCTTGGGTGGGGGTTGAAGGGGAGGGAGAGTTTGGAGTCAGTTCCATGCTGTCCAACCCCTGCTCACTGCCTATCTGCTTAACATCAGAAACTGTCCTCCCCATTAGCTCCTGACCCCCACAACAGATCCTGATTCCCCAACAGTTCATGTCCTCTCAAAAGCATCTGTTCCCTATTTCTTCCACCCATCCCCATCTTAGCCCACCACATCCCCTGCCTGTCACACTCGCCAGCCACCGCCTTCTTCCCTTTGCGCTACTCCAAAAAAAGCTGGAACTGGCTACTTGTCTCAGCAACCCCTGGCCACCAAGAGGATTAACTATGGCTACTACCCAGTTGACTGCATGACATTCAGCCTGGGCTAAGAGAAGGTGTGATGTGCTGGTCTGAGTGTGTAGTGATGGTGTGCTGGAGTTGGGAGGAAGGTACCATATGCCCATTCCCCTTGGGCCAGTACCAGGGTCAATCTGGCTCGCAGTGTTTTCTATACTCATTTCCTTCTTAAGTATTTAATCTGCACCATAAAATACACAATACTAGGCTACAATGGGTTAATTGTGGCAGAAACATTAACTCGAAGTTGCCTCATTTCTGAATGTTTGATTTTTCATTCTGAAACATTGCATCAATTACTGTGGGGAGGGATAGCTCAGTGGTTTGAGCATTGGCCTGCTAAACCCAGGGTTGTGAGTTCAATCCTTGAGAGGACCCTTTAGGGACCTGTGCCAAAAATCTGTCTGGGGATTGGTCCTGCTTTGAGTCAGGGGTTGAATTAGATGACCTCCTGAGGTCCCTTACAACCCTGACATTCTATGATTCTACTATTACTAAGAACACTTCACCACTAGTCCCAGAGAGCTGTCTTGGGGACACACAACAGGCCTGGCTCTGAACCGATCACCACCATCATGGTGGAGGCTGAGTGTTATGTTGTAACTGCTCCTACCTTTTCAAGTGTGAAAATTGGGGCATGCAGCCTAATTTTCAATTCCTGTAACTCCTGTTTATTCTGAAGTTTAAGTAAAAAACAAAGGAAACTCCAGCCACAGGCACCTTTTCTTTGGCATGAGAATTGTCACTGTGCAGGGATAACATTTAAGTTTTATCCAGTCTACTGAAAGTTACTAGCAACTTGCACCTCTTCTGCTTCCCCTGGACACCTGAGAAGCATTTATAGTTTTTAAGGCCAGAAGGGACCAGTTATGATAATCTAATCTGGCTGCCTGCATGACACAGGTCATAGACCAATGGTGGACAAACTTTTTGGCTCGAGGGCCACATCTGGGAATGGAAATTGTATGGCCAGGCATGAATGCTCACAAAATTGGGGTTGGGGTGTGGGAGGGGGTGAGGGCTCTGGTTGGGTGTGTGGGCTCCGGGGTGGGGCCAGAAATGAGAAGTTCAGGGTGCGGGAGGGGACTCTGGGCTGGGGCAGAGGATGCGGGAAGAGGTGCAGGCTCTGGTTGGGGGTGCGGGCTCTGGGGTGTGGCTGCAAATGAGGAGTTTGGGGTGCAGGAGGTGCTCCGGGCTGGGATCAAGGGGTTCGGCGGGCAGGAGAGGGATCAGGGCTGGGGCAGGGGTTGGGGCATGGGAAGAGGCTCAGGGGTGCAGGCTCCGAGTAGCGCTTATCTCAAGCAGCTCCTGGAAGCAGCGGCATATCCCTCTCTGGCTCCTGTGCAGAGGCGCAGCCAGGTGGCTCTGCGCGCTGCCCCATCTGCAGGCACTGCCCCTGCAGCTCCCATTGGAGTGCATAGGAGCCAAAGGGGGGCCATGCCACTGCTTCTGAGAGCCCCCAACCTTGCTACCTGGCTGGAGCAGGGCCATGTGGCTGATTGCATCCCATATGAATTTACCATGCTTTTGCCTAGGATCAATTTCAGGCTAATTGGTCTGTAATTCTGTAGGTCATCCCAATGATCCTTTTAAATATTTGCAGATTACTTTTTTTTCAGTCTTATAGAACTTCGCCAGTGTCCCAAGATCACGGTAAAAATCAACAGTAATGGTTCAGAGAGCTTCATGGAGAGCTCTCTTAATATTCTTCCCTGGAAAGATGCATCCAACTATCCATGATCTTGGGGCACCAGTATCTTACCTGAAAGTGTTGAGCTGAAGTAACACTAAGGCCTTGTATACGCTACAGAGTTTTGTCAGCAAAAGGCAGCTTTGGGCAGCAAAACAGTGGAGATCTACACACTGCAATGCCACTTTTCATCACAAAACTGCCTTGTTTTGGCGACAAAATAAAACCTCCTCGATGAGAGACGTAGGGTTTTTTTGCGCCAAAGTTTTAGCGGAAAAGTGCCAGTGCAGACACCGTGCTTGGTTTTGCTGCTGTAAATGGCCTCCAGGAGGTCTCACAATACCCATCCTTATGGCTCTGATCAGCAGTGAACTCCACTGCCCTAGAGCCAGATAAACAACTTTCCATCCCTCCCCCTTGAGAGCCCCACAATTTTTTTAAATTCCACTTCCTGGTTGCTCAGCATGGAGAGCTCACATCACATCTTTCCAGCTGACCGTGGTGGCTCCACGCAGCAAATGCTCTCCCGCTTAGACCACTGTGTGGTAGTTGGATCTGCTGAATCTATGGGGAGTGGTGGCTGTACAGTCCCAGGTGCACTCCAGCCATAGGAATTTTGATACATATGGGCAGATTTCTCGTAGCCTGTGTGAAAAGGGTTCCAATCGGGACACAGTGCAGTGCAAAGTGAAGATAAAGGAGCTGAGGCAGGCGTACCAGAAGACCAGGGAGGCAAACTGTTGCTCCGGTGCTGCACCAAAAGCCTGCTGGTTCTGTAAGGAGTTGGTCGCTATCCTTGGCGGCAACCCCTCCTCCACCAGCAAGAGCCCTGTGGACACTTCAGGGTAAACTGCAAACAGAGCGGGGCAGACAAACCCCAAAAGCTGGTGGATATTCCAATATTTAGATTTACCAAGCCAGCACAAGACAGCTTCTGTAGTACCTCACTGGTTACTCAGAAGTCCAAACAATGCAGTTCTCGTAAAGTACCCAGCCTCAGGCCTCCGTTTAGACACACACATCAGATATGATGATGATTACTGAGAATCTTATCTCATCATATAAAAGAAAAGGTTCTTCCAATCCCAAACGATCAGCCACATACCCAAGTTTAATTATAACTTAGATTTTACCCAAAATACACACTATAGCCAATTCTTATTAACTAAACTAAAATTTATTAAAAAAAAGAAAAGAGAGTGTGTGTTGGTTAAAAGATTAATATACATACAGACTTGAATTCAATTCTTGAGGTTCAGATGCATAGCAGAGGTGAGCTTGTAGTTGCCAAAAGTCCTTTTAGATATAGTCCATAGGTTATAGTCCAATGTCCATATTCAGGGTGGCTCCAGTCAGTGACTGGGGATCTCAATCCTTGTGGCTTAAGGTTTCCCCCTCTTGAAACCCAAAGCAGATCTGAGATGAAGTAGGATCATGTCCCAGGGTTCTTATACATTTCCAGCAGCCTTTCAGCCTGAGAAAACAATAAGCTTAATTCTCCTTCCAAACATCCTGGCAATTAGCACAGGGTAATTTATCCATTAAACAGTACAGATACAGGTTATCACAACTTTCAAAGAGACATATAGACAATAATACTATTTCACTCAAGTATCATCATAAATGTTAATATTCCTTTTTTGATCTTTGAATTAAAACCATCATAATAGACAAGACTTGTTTGCTTACATCACAAACCCTGAGCAAACATCTACCCTTGAGGTCTCTAACAATGCAGACTTACATTTCAAAGCTCTATTCCTTACATATCTTCCTAACCAGTCCTTAAGGTTCACCCATGGGTCAGGTCAGTCTGAGTTAATTACTCTTTCTAGCCCTGTCACCTTCCAATGAAATATTATATTACACTCATAACGTCACAAGGGGAACCGCCTACACACACGCCCCTGCCAGATAAGAAAGTGGCCAAGACAGAGCAAGGAGGACATGTTCCGGGAGGTCCTATAATACTTTGATGCAGAAAAAAGGGAATGCAGGGAGTAGAGAGAAATTGAAAGGTGGGACAGAAAAGAAAATCAGGACTTTGTTAAGGATGGCATTGAGCAAATGATAAAAGTAATGGAGCAGCAGAGATGCTCAAGCCCCTCATAACGCTGCAGTCAGAACATATGTGTGCCTGCCCTCCCCTGCAGCAAATTCAGAACTGTTTTCAAGCCCCGACCCCCTCCATCCATGCATTCCCTAATGCTTTCCAGAAATTCTCAGTTTCCCATTCACTCCATCCTCTCGCACAGCTTTCAGAATGATAGCTGGACCTCTGCCCAGCTCTGACGGTCTGCCCCTCCCTGCTCCCTTCTTGTCCCACCAGGCGTTTGTATGTGTGCTGATTGCTTGTTTAATAAAAAAAAAATTAAAAAAAAAAAAAAAAAAAGAATCTGAAAGATAATTGATTTTTATTTATGCCCTACAAATTGAGATAGCAGGCAGCAGCAAGACATACACAGGCAGTTTAATCTTTTGCTTACTGAAATCCTAGACCATGAATCATCACAACTGCTTCCTAGGAAAGTTCGATTTAATGAAGCATTGTAGTTTGCAGCATAGAAATATACATTTTTGGTTCTCATTCTCAAAGTGTTGCCTCAAGGCTTCCCTGATTTGAATGGTCCCCCATTGTGCCCCTCTAATAGCCCTGGTATCAGGCTGCTCAAAATCAGCTGCCAGGCACTGTGCCTCAGCAGTCCACCCCTGAACAAACCTTTCCCCATTACCTTCACAAATACTATGCAACATACAACAGGCAGCTGTGACCATGGGAATATTCTCCTCATTGAGGTCTAGCCTGCCATAAAGGCATTGCCATTGTGCCAAACGCACATTCCACCGTCATCCTGCATCTACTGAGCCTATTGCTGAAGCGCTTCTTACTGCTATCCAGGTTTCCTGTGTATGGCTTCATAAGCCATGGGAGTACGCTGGGTCTCCCAGGATCATATGGGATCAACATCCTACATCGGAATCTTTTGGTCTGGAAAGAAAGTCCCCGTCTTCAGCTTTCTGGACAGGCCGGTGTTCCTGAAAATACATGCATCATGCACCTTCCTGGACCAACCAGCGTTTATATCAGTGCAACACCATGGAGAAGTACCCCTTTCTATTGATGTATTCCATCGCTAGGTGGTCTGGTGCCAAAATCGGGATACATGTGCCCTCTTTCGCCCCTCCGCAGTTAGGGAAACCCATTTGCACAAAGCCATACACTATTTCCCACACGTTGCCAAGAGTCATAGTCCTTCGCAGCAGGATGCGATTAGTGACCCTGTACACTTGCATTAACGCGGCCCCAACAGTCGACTTCCCCACTCCAAAATGATTACTGACTGACCAGTAGCGAGTCGCTGGCTTCCACACTGCAATCGCCAGGCACTTCTCCACCAAGAGGGCAGCTCTTGTTTTGATGTACTTGCATGGGAGTGCTGGGGCGAGCGCCACACACAGTTCCAATAAGGTGTCTTTCCTCATCTGAAAATTCTACAGCCACTGCTCGTCAGCCCAGACCTGCATAACGATGTGATCCCACCACTCACTGCTTGTTTTTTGAGCCCAAAAGCAACAGTCCACTGTGTGCAGCTGACCTGTGAATGCCAAAAGTAATCGTATGTTAATCCAATGTCACTCAGCAGGTCAGGCAAGTCTGAATCCTGTTGTTAGGAACTTTATGATTAACTGCACTGCCATCTGTGATATGTTAATGACAGAAGAGCATTGGAGAGCAGTGTGGGATCTATTCTTTCACATACAGATGGTGGATGGACGAACAAGGACCATTGAAAAATGCCACAAACCGAAGCCAGAAGACCATGGAATGCTGGGACAAAAACCAATGCATCATGGGACGTTGAGCCTGCACCCATGATGCGCTCTGATCTATTCCGCCAACCGAGAATTCATAGCGGCATAAGGTGGCTGTAGCACTGTGGAATAGGTACCCACAGTGCATTGCTCTCACTGTCACTGCTTGAGCACCAAGTGTGGATGCGCTCTGCTGACAGAGGAAGCGCAGTGTGAACATGCAATAGCGATCTACTTATAGCGCTTTTTGGTTGCCGACATAAATTTTGTCGACAAAACTGTAGCATAGATATAGCCTGAAACAAGACCACCACATTAAACAGAAGCTAAAACAACTGACATTCCATTGTTTTCAGTCTGTATCTCAGGTTTATCATCTGAAGAAGACCAAATACCGATTAAGACTCGCCTTTTGTTAATGAACAGATCCCATGCAGGATGGTACTTATTGCCAGAAAATGTGAAGTTTAGAAGTGAACTAAAGCTAATGTCTTCATCAAACCTATTAAACGGTTCCCTCTGTCCGCCCCATTCTCCAGAGCTTTAGTCAGCTTTGATCAATATTATGTTTATTTACATTGTTTTTATCTGTTCTTCTACGGGAGGACTGAGAAAGCATTACATCAGCCTGAGCCAGAACCACACTGATGAAAAGCCATTGCAATGTTTCCTTACCTATCTACCTTTATACTATCTTTCTACTGGGTACTAGCAAAGAGACCTATTTACTGATTCACTCCCAGTCACAGGATCAATTGCTGGCAGTCCTAAATAGTGCCCATTGCAACTACACAGGGCCGGTGCTACCATTAGGGCAAACTAGGCAGTTGCCTAGGGTGCCAAGATTTGGGGGCGCCAAAAAGGGTGCCCCCAATTTTTTTTTTACAGCGTTCCTGGGCTGGGCTGCTGGCAGCGTGCTGACACGTGCGGCTCAGACTCCCTCTCCCAGCGCAGCGGCCGCTCCGCTTCTCCCGCCTCCCAGGCTTGCGGCGCCAATCAGCTGTTTGGCGCCACAAGCCTGGGAGGGGAGGAAAATTACAGCGGGGGCAGTGTGCTCGGGGAGGAGGCGGAGCAGAGGTGAGCTGGGGTGGGGAGCTGCTGCACGGCTCCCCGGGGATAGGAGCTGCCACGGGGGGGGGCGGGGGGGGCGGCTCAGGACAAGGGGGGGCGGGAAGCTGCCACAGGGCTGGGGGGAGGGCACAAGGTGGAAGTTTCGCCTAGGGCGCGAAACTTCCTTGCACTGGCCCTGAAACTACGGCAGCCACTGCTGAAAAGTTCTAATGGGTTGGTGCCTTTCCACTTTTGAACCGGAATAAAAGCATTCTTTTAATAATAAAAAACAAACCAAAAAACTAAGTCTCCCCTCGCAGCCCCCACATAAAATAACTATTACTGACCATTTAGCAAGGTCTCATTCAGATGGAGTTGCTTTTTTTTGCACCTCTTCTTTCCGACAGTGGTATATTGAGCCAAGTTCTTCGTAATATTATTATTTTGCCAATTAATCTAATTAGGTGCTTTATGTAATTCTGCAGAGTAGAGTGAGCTACTCATGATTGTCATCATTAGATTAAAGAGCTGACAATTGATGGAGATAATTTTGTCTTAACAGGCTGTAACCTTTCCCAGTGCAACCCCCAGGGGAGCTCTCCAATTAAATCAATAATGCTTCTAGGGTGAACGAAGAAATTTGCTTTTTAAAAATCACGTAAACACATCTTCAGCAGCTTTGTGGAGGGTTTCCAGCCTGCCTGTGTCTCATTGCTTTGTTGGGAAGGAAAAAAGCAGTGACTGGTTATTAATGCCCACTGTGCCTAGCTTTGATAAGCTGGAATTTCGCCAGTGATTGGTATTCTTAGCTGGATACACTAAAGTTTGGGAGGTGGCTTTCGGAAGGCATCAAGTGAGGTCCCCTGAGCCATCACTACAATAACAGCACTTGGATCAGACAAATGACAGGTCAACAAGTACTTGGAGTAGCTCCGGGGGAGGTCGGGGAGGTTTATTTTTAAAAAAATGCTGCTACAAACATTTTTAGGCTCAGGACACTGGAGGGCTGACAATAGGGCGATAAATGTAAGTTAGGGAGAGGCTGTGAAAGCCTGCCATTGAAAGTCTTAGGAGTAGACATGTCCTAAATAGCAAAGCCTTAGCGCTGGGGTGTGTGTGTTATTTTTGTTATTAACAGTGGCCATTAAAAATCTTTGTTTTTCTTGCAGGTGTATAAGCACCTAGGGGCTGGTCCTAAGCCCACTGAAGGCCAGGAGAGTCTTTCTGGTGACTTCTCTGGGCTTTGGACAGGCCCCTAGTGCAGGTTGCTGCAGCAGTTGGGGGTGGGATTTTCACAGGCACAATTGGGAGTTAACCTACCATTTGCTTTCAAGGGGAGCTGAGTGCCTAGCTGTCTTTTAAGGCTTTGAAGGTGTCCTCTCTAGTCCTTAGCGTTGCTCTATTCCTTTGTCTTCTTAATGGAACAGTGAAATTTCAGTCACAAGCAGGCCCTTGCACTGTATGTGACTTGTGGGCTCAAAGCACCAGTTCAAATCTCACCCTGCAGCCAGAAAAAGAAAATGTAACTATCAAATGAAAAAAAAAAAAAACAGTTTTAACGCAGAATTGCTGATTTCCTTATAAAGTGGGTCAGTCAGTCTTTGGGACAGAGGATGGAAACCAAAGCGTGTACGTGGGAGCATCTTCTACTTGCTGGCTAAAGAGACATAGCAATAGCGAAGGCCAAACCTCAAAATCTGTGGAAGTTTGAATTGAAAAAAATCATCCAAAATATAGTTTCTTGTGCAAGTCAGTCAGAATCTTTTGCAGCTCATGAGGCCAGGCTCTTGCAGATTCCTGCTTCTCCTTGGGCCAGAAATACCCTGGGTATGTTCTTTGTCATTGTTGTATCGTTCCTGCTTCCGGTCCAGAACCTGGAATGCCAAGCAGGATTGACAAAGGGAATTCAGAGAATGTTCCATTTGAGTACCGTGCAAATTTTCACACAAAGGTAGGGATGCTTCTTAATTTATCTGAAGTAGTTTGTCCATCTCTAATTAGCATTGTTCATTAAAAGCAACAATGTAAAATATAGTGCCTTTCATCACAAAGGATTGCAAACTGCTTCAACAGCAGGGCCGGCTCTAGGCACCAGCAAAACAAGCTGGTGCTTGGGGTGGCACATTTTTAGGGGCGGCATGGCCGGCGCCAGAATGCCGCCCCTAAAAATGTGCCCCGGCCACCCTAGCTCACCTCTGCTGCTGCTGCCACGGTGCGCGAAACAGGTGATTCGTGCGCCGCTACTCGCCCTCCCTCCCAGGCTCTCAAACCTGGGAGGGAGGGGGAGACTCCGAGTGGCTGCGGCGCGGCGCCTCTTCTCCCCCTCCCTCCCTCCCTCCCACCTAGGCTTGAGAGCCTGGGGGGAGGAGGCAGGGCTGGGGATTTGGGGAAGGGGCGGAGTTGAGGCGGGGCCGGGGTAATTAAATAAGCGGGGGGTGGGGTGGCCAAAATTGTTTTTGCTTTGGGCGGCAAAAATCCTAGAGCCGGCCCTGTTCAACAGTTACATAGAGCCAGCACTACCGCCAGGCTGCTACCTCTGGGGTGGAGGGCAGCAGCCAACCTAATCATTGAACAGATGGCTAAAAAACCTGCTGGCCCCGGAGAGAAGAAATACTTGGAAAAATAATACAGAAACACATAGCTCAAGAAGCAGCAGAGATTATGCATTTGAGGCCTCCAGTCCGGGTCCATTACACTAGCTGCTGACAGATAGATTAAGAAAGCAAGAAAAAAGATATTGTTCCTTTCTCAAATGGGAATTTATTAACAACACGAAGGCTTTCTACATTCACACTCATGCTATTGCACAGTCACAATAGATTTGTCTTTGTTGAATTACTTTCCACTGGCTCTTTGAGCTTAGTTTACGGTATGTGATGCAGGAAGAGGGTTGCATGTTTTCTTAATGTTGAAAACCAGCGTCTGGATTTTTGAGTGGTTTTCCTCAAGTCTTTACTTTCATCATCCACGGAGTACTCAGGCAAAGTTCTTACTGTAGAGATGCAGGCAGCAGGGCACGGTATGCCACAGTAAATCTGATTATGCCACAAAAGGCAGCAGTTGCATAATGCTATTTCTATGCCATGGCCAAAACCAAGAGGGGTTTTTTATGTGTATGTAAAATGAGACCTGCTCAGACTAGATCAGAAAAGAAAGTATTTTTCTATTAATGTATGCATGATGCAGTTCTAGAAGCACAGCATCTGAGGAGAGGGCTTAGAAGTGATCAGAAAGCAATAGACCCTGCATTTAGCTGGCTTGATACTATAAATCAGAAGAATTAGTCCCCAGTCTGAAGTCTATGGGGTTAAGAAATGTGCCAGTCTGTAGGGCTGCTTTTGTGTGTTGGTAAGGGGATAGAATTTTTCCTGTTGGGCTTTTAGACCAAACTACTCTACATTACTTTCCTTTGAAGAAACCCAAAATGTTATATGTCAGAGCCTGAAAGGTATTGTTGCAGTGGCTAATTTACTTACTGTTGTAGGATATATGGGCCAAGGCTAAAGGGCAGCTGTGGTCTAGTGACTGAGCACAAAACTGGCATTTAGGAGACCTGGGGTCTATTCCTGACCCTGTCAATTGACTTGCTGTCTGACCTTGGCCACGTCTCTTCCTCAGTTTCTCCATCTGTAAAATGTCGACAAAAACACACACTCACCTTTCCAATGTGCATTGAGAACTCCACGTGAAAGTTTTCCATTTTGATTTGACTAATGACATTTGAGAATATTAATAACGTGGACCTAAATTAATACAGCACTTTGAACAGTAATCTTTTCATTATGTTCATTATCTAAACAGGCTTTCACTGTTATTTTATAATGTATTAAAAAAAGATACAAGGCACACAGATAATTTTGCCCTTAGACGGAGTAGGCTGGGGGGCACAAAACACTGGGTTATTCTATTACTGTGCTGATGTTATATAAACAAGAAAACACATCTCAGCTGACTGCATGTATGAATCTTTACGACTGGGTAGACAGAGAAGCTGGGTTTCAAAATTGCCTTAACGTAGTATATAATTTTTTTATAGAATAAAATACTTGACACAATTGGCTACCGATTTCAGTCAAAATTAAATTAGAGTCCATTTAGCTATTGTACATTGTGAACTTTAAATGGACAAACAACTGTAGTTGATTTTGTACATAATATATCATGCTTAACACTGTTTACTTTCTCTAATGACTGCAGTTCAGTCAATCACCTTGTCTCAAGTACAACTTAGGGTTGGAGGGTTTTTTGTACTTATGCAGACATCTTGCAGTACTTTACAAATAAAATAGAGACAATCAACCATAAAGCACAAGCCATTACAAATGGGTTAAAATGTTAGTAATGTTGAAACAAGCTGACAGAAGCAAAGATTAAAAGTTAAGTCCCCTTCAAAAAACACTTGTGAGTGAATTAATGCTTATGAAAGCCAGGGACCAAAGAGGCACACGTGGCATGCAGCCTTCTTACACTGCTTTGCACCACATCTTTCGCTTATATCTCACCAGAGCCTCTCTTGAGCAAAGGCTGCAAATAGTGCAGTGATTTTGCAATGTGCACCAAGGGAATTTGTTCAACACAGACCAAAAATGCTCTGCCCAAATACAAAATGTACATCTTATCAAAACCCATAACGACTAGCTTGCTTTGCATTGTCTGGTGTCCAAAAATCCGTATATCTGAGAGGATATTGATGACTGTTGTTATCCTTTCTATATACTCATTGCAAAAAATGAGTGTGTTAAACACAAAAACCTACAGTGGCATGAAGGCTTCCGTTCGCCTCCTCTCCACCATCATCAGAAAAATTAGCTGTAAGGAACTCTCCCTAAATCACTCCGCACGTAGGTATTTGCATCACACATGGAGGGAAATTCTGGTGTCAGTTATACTGCATAACTTCAGTGAAATTAATGACTGCATGGGTGTAACACCAAGGGTAGAAGGTAGTCCATTATGTGTCAGATCACCCCGTATTAAAGCATTCTTAGACTACCTAAAAAAGAACAGGAGTACTTGTGGCACCTTAGAGACTAACAAATTTATTAGA
>NC_048299.1:63844979-63870038 GCF_013100865.1 Trachemys scripta elegans
CCTGCCTGCTTGTGCTGCCTGCTCCCGGCAGCAACTGCTGTCTGCTGCCCCAGGGTCCTAGTGCCCCCATCCACTAATGGCAAGGCAGGCTGCCCTTACCCTGCCCTTCCACCTTAGCCCTGAGCCTCTCCAATGCCCCAAACCCCTCATCCCCTTGCACTCTAATCCTCTGCTCCATCCCTGAGCCCCCTCCGGCATCATGAACCCCTCATCCTCAGACCCACAGCCCTCACCTCTATACCCCCTCCTATTCCCAAACTCCGTCCTAAACCCCCTCCCCACACACACCCTCCTGCCCTCAAACTCCCTCCCAAAGCCTGCACCCCCTCCCTTTGCACCGCCTCCCACCCCCAAACTCCATCCCAGAGCCTGCACACCCCTCACCCCCTCCTGCACACCCACCCCCTGCCCCAGCCCCCACTCTCTATCCCAGAGCCTGCACCCTGCACCCCTCCTGCACCCTAATCCCCAGCCCAGGACCTGCACCCCAGACGTCCTCCCCCCACCCAACTCCCCTCCCAGAGCCTTAGGCAGGTTGGTGGGGCGGGTTCTGGGCACCACCAAAATTTCTACAAACCTGCCACCCATCGGGGCAGTCAGGGGACATGTAGGGTTCTAGGGGGGCAGTTAGGGTGGGGGGTTCTCAGGAGGGGGCAGTCAGGGGACAAGAAGCAGGGGGGTTGGGGATTCTGAGGGGAGCAGTCGGGGGGGAAGTGGGAGGGAGTGGATGGGGGTGGGGCGGGGCTAAGGCGGGGCTCCCCCCAGTGTCCTCTTTTTTGATTATGGAAATATGGTAACCCTAGAAGTCTGGAGATAAATGTTAGAAGGGAGGGTCAAGCAGTAGAAACAAAAGTGAAACTGTTTCAGCAGCATATTCCAAAAGTCTCGAGGGCTTTTTGTGTGTAGCCTTCATTGACTTGAGATCTTCCATACCATTCTCTCACTAGAAGGGAAAACCTCTAATGGTAACAGGCCGTAAAAGACCCAGTTTGGGAATAAGAACCATTCAAGAAATATATGTTTGCTGATGATATTTTAAAGAAAGTCACACCAGTGAACTGGTGGAAATCACTTAAGCATTTGGATTCAGAGACTGTTGAAGTGATAATCTCACTTTTAACAGCAGTAGCTTCTTCTGCCAGTGTAAAAAGAATATTTTCTTCCTTTGGACTAATTCATTCCAAATTGAGAAATCGTTTGGGACCTGAAAAAGCAGGAAAGCTTGTTTTTCTTTTCCAGATTATGAACAAACAGGAAAATGAAGGTGAAGACGACCGAGTTAGTAGCAGAAGCCACTATTTTAAGTTTCTCATGTTGACCTGGCTGACAGTCGATTTATTTATTTTTTTAATATTTCATTTAACTATTTTAATTAAAAACAATTTTAACAAAAACAAACCTGATTTTAAAAAACTTGAATGTTTAACTAAATTCAAAAATTCATATACTTGTTTTGTTAAAATATTATGTTTGCTGTTGAAGAAAAAAATCCAGAATACATAACGTTGTTGTTTTAGTTAAATAAAACAATTTAAATGTCTGTCTGGTGATGTTCTCCTCCTAATACAGCATAGCAAGAAAATCCTCCAAATATTAATGATTAACCTGTTGAATTGGAGATAGTTCACCTCCCAATGAGTTCATAAATATCTGCTTCAATTATCTTTGGTAAATGAAATAACCAAACAATCATTCATTTTCTGATATAGTTGTAAAACTAATCTGAAAAGTTTTCAGAATAAATCACTTAAAAATGTATAGTGTGTACCTTCTAAAAATGAAACCTACATCTATCTCTGAGTTGTGAAGAATATGTATTAAGGTTATAACAACCAACAAGAATGCACTTTTACGTAGAAATCCATGATTAAATCGAGTCTTCCTGACTAGTGATTTAAATCAATTTGATTTAAATCAAATCCACCCTGCTATGCAGTCCAGATTGATTTAAATCAAGGCTATTTAAATCACCAACGATTTTAGTCAACTTTTTCATTTGTACTTCAGTTATTTTCTAAAAATAGGTGCATTCACATAGTTGATATAATCATTAAAACATGATTTACAACTAAATAGAGCATTTACACCAGATTTGGTACCTCTTCTTTTTGCTGCCTAGGTGGGTACAATATAATTGTATACACGTATTTAAGCAATTATATAGCTTAATGTTTTAGATTCTTATTAATTTTACATATTAGTATGTTAGAAAATAGTGAAGGATATATTTTTTGTTTACTAGTTAATTAACTTTTTGCTCATGATTTCTGTCAAGCTGCATTAGGATGGTCACTGGAATTTAATTAAACAAAACAACCTGAAATGTTTTGGATACATAAACTTCTCATCAAGACCTGTCTCATTTACAACTAAATGATTTCTTAAACAGAGGGATTAACTGTAGTCAGTGAATTAAACTGATTATTTCAGGCCAACCTGGGAAAATTTTAAAATATGCCTAAGTGAAAGTGACTGACGCTTAAGCTCCTACTTGCCTATCTATTGTGCCATATTTATAAAGCCTGATCTCAAAAGTTAGATGTTCTCCCCCGCCCTCGCCCCGAATCTTTCGTTTTATAGAAAAGCCTTTAACTTAAAAAGCTTTTGATAGAGACTCCTGGATTCAGCATATTTGTTTTGTATTTAAATGTTTTAAGAGGTTGTAATTAGGGCTGTCGATTAATCACAGTTAACTCACGCGATTAACTCAAAAATATTAATCGTGATTAATCACATTGTTAAACAACAGGATACCAATTGAAATGTATTAAATATTTTTGGATGTTTTTCTACATTTTCAAATCTATTGATTTCAATTACAACACCGAATACAAAGTGTACAGTGCTCACTTTATATTATTATTTTTATTGCAAATATTTGCACAGTAAAAGTGATCAACAAAAGAAACAGTATTTTTCAATTCACCTCATACAAGTACTGTGGTGCAGGCTCTTTATCTCAAACTTTGTCTTTCTAATGCTTTATCTAATTACTCCCACTCATCATAAGAGATTCTTTTGTGGCAGGGGATATGAGTAATTTCTATTAAACATACCATGCATTTTGGAGGGTGGTAATTGTAATGATCTCCTGGATGCTGCTACAGGGTAATTTGTTGCCAGACAAACTACGGTAAAGAAGCACAGGCTGAATAGTTTAAGGGGGAGACAAGGTGGGTGAGGTAATATCTTTTATTCAAACAACTTCTGTTGGAGAGAGAGACAAGCCTTTAAGCTCAGACAGAGCTCTTATTGAAAGCTTGTCTCCCTCACCAACAGAAGCTGCTCCAATAAAAGGATAGAACATTACAGATGTAAGTGGAATAAAGTTCCTTCTCCTTTTTAACCTTAACCATCTTTACACCTTAGCTGCTGTTGCCAACTGACTTTGAGAGGTCCTAGCTTGGGATCTCACACAGGTCCACTTCTCCCAGACATGTAGGAATTCCACAGCCCAATGTGTCTTCTTAAACACATAATGTAGGATGCAAAATACTGGATCTCTGAGAGGTTTTACCTCAGGACTTATGGTCAATGTGCTTTCTTATACTATAGCCAACCACTCAGCTATACTAGACAACTAGAGACAAACCTGCCAACCATCTCCACAAAGGACAACTCTACTTAAGGAGCTTCCTCTTTATCCCAGTTGAGAAAATAATAATATGGGATAAATTACTTCTGTACAGAGCCTCAAGAAGCTTATAACAAATGTTCCTGACTATTTTTCTGTTGCTAGCTCTTCTAAAATTTCTCCTGCAGTCTTCTAAGACGTTCTGTGAGAGAGACAGAGCAGCAGTACCCGCTGTGCTTTATTCGGGCACTTTTATGCCAAGACAGTCAATCAAAATTAATAGGTCAGTCTTTGAAACTGTGAATGACTGGACTGACCCAGTACCTGCCATGCAAACCTAGATTTAAAATTAATTCAAAAGACCAGTTGGATTCAAAAGACGATGTTTAAGAGCAAATTGACCTGCATAGTGTGGTATTTTTGTATTTTTTTTAAGAAAAGCAGCAATGTAAATATTACACGCACAAAACTATATTAGCAGAACATTGTTAAAGTTGCAAAGTCAACCACTCAGGTTATACAATGCCAGAATCAAGGCTGACTGTGCAACTTTTGACCCACTAGACTTGAGAGCCCAACCTGCATTGTCCATGTGCTATTTTTAGCACTCTAGCTTGAGCTCTGCTAGCATGAGTCTGTTTACCCCACGCTGGAAGGCTCACTCCCAGCAACACTGTAGACATACCCAGAGTCTGTTACAGCTGCCCACTAAATGGCTTAGGGCAGTGGTTCTCAAACTATTGTACTGGTGACCCCTTTCACATAGCAAGCCTCTGTGTGCCCCCCTCCCCAAATATATAAACAAGTGTTTTTAATTTATAACACCATTATAAATGCTGGAGGCAAATCAGGGAGTGACAGTGCAGGACTCACCCCTGCGGCACGTCCTGCTGGTCGTCTCGGGAATTAGCTCTCTAGCCGTTGGAGCGTCCTCTGCAGGCCAGTGTCCTGCTACCACTTGGCCCCCTTGTCCCTCCCGGACCCGGTACCCTGTTGTCTGGGGTGCTGCCCCCTGGCAGTAACCCCTCCCAGCTCTGGGTCTCCCCCTCCCAGGGGAACCCCCATCCACTATCCCCACTTCGCCTCAGTGTTAGGCTACTGCCCAGTCTCTATCTAGCCCCCGTTCACTGGGGCAGACTGCAGTACAAGCCACTCATCACAGGCAAAGGGGTTTGGACCTGCTGCCTCTGGCCACCGTGGGCTGCCCCTGCAACCCAGTACCCAATAGGCCAGGCCAGCACAACTCGTAAAGCGGCGAGGGCCATATTACTCCAAAGAAAATAGCTGAGGGCCAAACCCCCCATGGCCCCGCTGAACCCCCCCCCCAGCGCCGCCCAGCCCCACCGAAACACACACACACCCAGCAGCGCACACCACTGTGTAAGCAAGCAGGACTCACCCCGGCGGCGCCTCCTCCTGGTCATCTCGGGAATTAGCTCATCCAGCCGTTGGAGCACCCTCTGCAGGCTGGTGTCCCACTGCTGCTGGCCCTGTGTCCCTCCCAGACCCCGGTGCACTTTGATCTGGGGTGCTGCCCCCTGACAATACCCCCACACTCTGCCTCTAGGTCTCCCCTCTCTGGGGAACCCCAATCCTCTAATCCCCACCTCGCCTCAGTATAAGGCTACTGCCAGTCACCAACTAGCCCCCGTGCCCTGGGGTAGACTACAGTATTAGCCTACTCATCACAGGCAAGGTTGGTTTTGGACCTGCTGCCTCTCTCTATAGCTGGGCTGCCCCTCTGCTGCCCTGGTACTGGTCTTAGGCCCTTAGCTAGCTCCACAGCTTGGGGATTTTCCAGGCTGGAGCTCCCCAGCTCCTCTAGCCTTCCCCCAGCCCTGCTCCACTCCCAGTACCTTGCTCAGCTCCGTAGCTGGGCTCGGAGCTGGGGGTCTGGGCTGTGGGGGGATGGGGTCAGGGAGTGCCCGGCTCAGAGGGGCTGGGCTCGGAGCTGGGGGGCTGTGCTGTGGTGGGGATGGGGTCGGGGAGTACCCAGCTCAGAGGGGCTGGGCTTGGAGCTGTGGGTCAGGACTCTGAGGGGGATGGGGTCAGGGGGGTGCCTGGTCCCTTAACATGCCGCTTACCCCCTCTCCTGGAGCCTCAGTGCACCGCGTCCAGGAGCGGCCCCGGAGCTCCCACTCGGCCGCAGCTCGCAGACCCACCCCCTTACCAGCTGAGATGTTGGGGGATGGGGGAAGATGGAGGCGGGGGGAGCCTCCGACCTACTCCTGGGGGCCCCTGTGGGGCCCGGGGCAAATTGCCCCTCTTGCCACCCCCTGGCGGCCTTGCCATCCAGGCTGCCGGGGCTCAGTGTGTGCGGGGCTGTGAGGTCAGCCCCGCCCCCCCTCAGCAGGGGGTGAACCCAGCAGCCGCGCTTCTGACCGTCCGGGCGGTCGGAGCACGATGCACACGGGGCTGTGAGGTCGGCCCCACCCGGCAGCCGCGCTTCTGCCCATCCAGGCAGTTGGAGCGCAGCACACGGTCGGGGCTTTGAGGTTGGCCCCGCCCCCCCTCCTCCCAGCAGGGGGCGAACCCAGCAGCCGTGCTTCTGCCTCTCCGGGCGGTTGGAGCGCGGTGCGCGTGGAGTGAGGGATGTGCTGTGAGCCCATGCGGCGCGGGTGAGGGATGTGCTGACTGTGGCTTCCCGCAGCCCCCATTGACCCGGGATGGCGAACTACGGGCCGTGGGGGCCGCGATCATCCAAACCTGCTGTGTCAGCACGTAAATAAACTGGCCCGGCCCGCCAGGGTGCTTACCCTGGCGAGCCACGTGCCAAACGTTGCCAACCCCTGCTCTACACATTTTCTCTTGTGAAATGAGCAGGGGGCCTTATAGACTTCACACACTCAAATTAGACCAAAGTATATTTCATGATGACCCCAACATGATACCTAATTTAGAACAGCACGGAATTGGCTTGGCTGTCTATTGGATGGCAGCTACTACAGAGATATGCAAAATGGATTCTGTTCTAAACCTCCCATTGCATGGCAGAAGTGCAAAGTAAAAAATGCACCACCATGAAACTGAAAGCTCAAAGATTCAGTCAGAAAGTAACATGACCTTTCCTTTCCCATGTTCTTTACATCCTAAGGCTACATGACAACCACATGGTTACCTCAAAGTTCCAGAGACTATTTTGCATGGACAGTGTGGTAATTATCTGAAAACTCCGCTATAACTTGTGGCTGGAACTAACTCTTAGGAAAGCAGCAGCTTTTTATATTTGTAACCCTTCTGCCCATCTAAGTTGGCAGCAACAAGGGCTGGGTTCTGTATCTAGGGGTTCCGTTTTAATAACACAATGCAAAACTGGCTCGAGACCCACCCAGTGACCCGGGACAATTATATACTACCCCCTGGGTGCCTCTAAGAGGCAATACTTCCCCTCTCGCAAACACGGAGTCTGAGTGTAGCAGAAAATGTTTAACAACATGAGGTAAATGACATCAGCATTAAATTGGAAAAACACCGCAAAGAGGATTCATAACACACACCAGGAGCAAAAGACCCACCCCAGCAAATTGGGCTGTGTCCTTTCCCTTTGGTTCTTGAATCCAGCAACCCAAAAATCACCCAGAGTCCCCAAAGTCCAACACCCCCAAAGTCTCTTGGGTCCAGCAACCACGCAAAGTCCCAAAAGTCCCCCAAAGTCTCTGTCCCTAGTCAGTGCAGCCCCAGAGTAAAAGGGGGGCACGCAGGGTGTTAAGAGGGCACCTTACGTGATCCGAGGCTGGCCGTCTCTCCGTGGGGTTCTGCCGCAGCCTTCACCACAAGCCAGTCCACTTCCTGCCATCCCACAAACTGCTCTGCTCTACAAGCTGCTCCGCTCATCGACCTGTGAGCCGCTCCAACCATCTCCGCAAACGACTCTGCTCACCCTTTCTTGGGCCGCTCCAACCATCCCCGCAAGGCTCCGCACCGCTCCTCCAGCCATCCCCGCAAGCCGCTTAGCAATATAGCTTCAGGCTCCCCCACTATTTAACACAGCACTCAGTGATCTCAGCTCTTAATAACTTTAGCTCTTTTGTGATTTCAGCTCTTAGTGATTTCAGCTCAAGTAGGGGAGCCCCAGTGCTGATGCACCATTGGCCCAAAGTGAATTCAGCTCAGCAGCCTGTAAATAGACTCCTAATGGAATCAAAGTTAGCTCTGACATTCAACAGTGGAGAGAGAAGATGATGCAATTGGTGTTTCAAGCCCTCAAAGGGGGGCCCACACCATCAGGTACAAATACCTGTTCCCATCCTCTCTCAATTCACTGGGTTTTGTAACCCATGCCCCTTGTCTAGCAAGTGCTACTTAGGTAATGGTGAGTCCTTCTGTCATACAACAGTTCCACTGGCCTTGATTCACAGAATCAGGGTAACAAAACTTTATTCTTCCTGCCCCAATAACAGAGAAACTGGGGATCCCACACCAGCCAAAGTAACCACTTTCAGTTGCTGTTGTTTCATGCCAGGCAAGGGGGTGTGCCTATGCAAACAAGATCAGCCCCGGGAGTTCTTTTCCACACTCGCCATAATTCACCACCAGATGTCAAGGTAGAGCTCATCCTGACTCTGTTTACATATTGATAAAAGTGATTTTAACAAATGAATACCATTGTGTAATACTCTTCAAACTCAGACTCCATTCTTTGAATGCATAGGATTCTTTATTGCTTCTGATAGTACAAACACCTATAATGCGGAGCAGAAACTTAGGGGTCTGTCTGTATGAAGCAGGGCTCAAACTAAAATGTCTGCAACCATAGCCAACAAGAGTAGGGAGTGAAATGAGAGTGTGAGTGTGACTGTGTGTAAGTTGTGAAAACTTCAGTTATCAATGTAAGTTCATAGCACTCCCTTCTGTGTATGCCTTACAATTACTCTACCTGTATTGAAGCTTCAAGAGAGTCAGAGAATTCAGGAAATGCATGGAACTTTTCTTTTGCCATACCAAAGGTACTAAAAAGCCCTTCCCCTTTCCTTATTGTGTGTACAGCAAATATCTTAAAGACATACTACAACAGTGTTTGCTAGTGAAGCCAAGGTATTAGCTTGCTGGCATTTTCTTTATTAACCCTTGACTTTTCCCTGACATCATAAACATATGCTTGGTTCAGAACTTGGTCTGAAGGCCTGAGCTGCATTGGCCAACTAGCTATGTAAATTCACGTACAGTAAGTAGTGTCATACTGCACAATAGTAGGTTCCAGCCCTGCTGTTATGATCTTGTTTTCAGAAGTGCCAATAAAGTTAAAAGATAATGCATTGCTCTCAGAATTCATACAGTGCCTGCTGTGAAGATGCTGTGATGTCAACCACAATAGTTAAATGATAATATTAATAGATTGCAAGTTTGTGTTCCACTAAGTGAACTCCCGCTGATAGATTAATGACAAACACAAACTCATATTCCATTAACATCATTGCTATTGTAGCAAATGTACAAGAAAAAAGTCAAGCTTTTAAGAGTAACTGCTTGGAGAGAGTCTCCTTCTACATAATCCAGGATAGTGGCCATTACTATTGCTGACATTTAAGAGCTTTAAATGTTTAATTTTGTTTTCGGAAAGGCTCAGCATTGGACAAATATGCAAAATGGTTAGCAGTAGCCTTAGCATGACATGTACACTTCTTGCAGTAAAAGGTGATAGTTGTCTATTTCTGCTGTATAGAGCTTATCTTGTATATTATGTAATAAATATGATGTACTTATATGCACTCTTTGTTATGCTCATACAAAGCACACTTCCTTTATAGAGGAAGGCAAATACGCAGCATTTATTCAAAATACAACAGTTAGCATATGCTTTTCACACACACACACACACACACACACACACACACACACACGGCCGGCTCTGGCTTTTTTGTGGCCCCGCTCTTCCCGGCCGGCCAGAGCGTGGGGAGGAGGGCAGAGAGCCCGGTCGCGGCCCCGCTCTCCCTGGCTGGCCGGAGCGCCGGGGGAGGGCGGCGAGCCCGGCCACGGCCCCACTCTCCCCAGGTGAGCGCCGCCCCCCTCCAGGTGCCGCCCCAAGCACATGCTTGGAGGGCTGGTGCCTGGAGCCGGCCACACACACACTCTCTCTCTCTCTCTCTCTCCTGCCAGTGATGTTCATAGTTACCAGTCTGTTGTAGCTCGAGTCAATCTAATGGCCAGTTAGACTGAGCACAAGTGTCGAGCTGGGCTCTTGTCGGTTGCGATCAAATGCTCCGAGGCTTTGCAGGACTGAATCCAGAGTTCCATGGCGAAACACCCCAGCTTTATACTTGTAAATTCCCATTTATGTTCATGCATTTTGCAATGTCATCCTGTAATCATTAGTCCTTAAGTGGTGTTATCATTTGATGGTTATTGTCGGGCTTCCCATCGTTATCTCCTATTTGTTGTCTCACCTTCGGGGGTGTCTGCCTCACCTCTGAGGTCATCAATGCTGCTAACATGTTTAGCATCGGATACAATGGATGTTTTCTGATTGTCTCCTGGTCTTTCCAAGTCTCTCATTTTTTCTTGACCATCTGGACGTTTGTGATGGCTTTCACACCTTAACTTTTCCTGATGCATGCATTCCTCATTCACACAAACAATCTTTTCCAGAAACCTTCAAAGGTATACAGATAGCAGTATTGTATATTCAGCAGAATACATTGTAAATCAAGCCTAGCTAAATCTTATAACTAAAACAATTCACATTGGCGCTTCAGGCCCTCAACATTCCTCTAATCTCCTTAACATAGATACAATACAAGATCCTGTCTCTTACTTACTAAAACCTTAAAACAAAGAAATAAATATTTAACTAGAGTGCCTAATTTGTAATACATATTGGAAACCATAGTAGACATTATAACTTATCCTAAAACAAAAAGGTGACCATAATCTGTCATAAGGATTGTTCTAGTTTGTCATTCCTTTCTGCTATTCCAAAAGGGTGGCTGACAGGATGAAATCAAATCATACATTAATTCTTATGGGACATTATAAAATCCTGCTCCTACATCTTAGCATCATCATTCCTCCAACACCATCAGGTGCATAAGGCAGAAGTCAAATAGTGCTAGTCATCTCTATCCTAGGCTCATTCTTCCCAGGTCTTTTATATTCAGATGTATCAATGCCACTTCTGCCATTATTGTGCCTCTAGGTTGGCATCTCCATCTCTTGCCCTGGGGTTGGGCTTGTTTAGGTAGCCTATTATCGGGCATTCTTAAAAGATGTCCCAAATATGTCCATCCTTTCTTCTATATTACTTGTACTGTTGTTGGTAGTTGTGCCCATTCTAAGATCTCTTTATTACTTATTCATTTTACACTGAATATTCTCTATAGACCCATGCATTGAAAGCTGTTCAGTTTTGTTGAACAGATTTATGATTTTCCCAGGACTCCGCTCCCCATAGGAAGACATTTAGGATGTTGCTTTGAAAGGTCTTAAATTTGGTGTTTTTGCTAATCCCATTGGACTTCCATACTGTATTACATTTTTGAAATACAGCATTTGCTTTACTTATTCTGGACTTTATATGGAATCACCAATATCATGAATGATGCTTCCCAGACAAGTAAATTTATTAATGGGTCTAAAGACTTCGACTTCCAAGTAGATAAACATCAGTGGTAGGTAAATTAATTTACAAAATTTCTATCCTTGATTTATTGATAACACCTCTTTGCTTGACAGACTTTGCAAGACCATCTGTCTTTTGCAGCATACAGTCAAATGATTATTTATAAGACAGATGTCATTTGCAAAGTCTAAGTCTCCATACTCACCATCTGTCTATGCAATGCCCATTTCTGTATGTGACAGACTGTCAGTAACGAAGTCAATAGAGATTCCAAACAATGTGGGGGACAAGATACAGCTTTGCCTGACACCAGTGTTAACGTTAAAAGTTAGCTCTTGGTTTCTCTTTATTGTACACTGAGCTTTCTGATACACATTTTCAAAAATTTGAATGACTTTGCTGACGACTCCATAGATTTGTGTTATCTGCCACAGCAATTTTTGACTGACTATCAAACGCTTTTGGAAATCAACAAAAATCAAGACTACTGGCAGGTGCCATTTGTTGCTTTGTTTTAAGCTTTCACAGAAAATGAACAATGATCTACACAAGATTGATTTGGGTGAAAACCAGATTGCTTTCCAGGTCTGCTATTTATGCATCTCTAAGTCTATTTAGGATGATTGCGGGTTGGACTAAATAACCTCCTGAGGTCCCTCCCAACCCTTATATTCTATGGGCCAGTCTACATTACCTACCTGGATCGGCAGGTAGAAATCGATCTCTCAGGAATCAATTTATCGCATCTCATCTAGACGGATAAATTGATCCCCGAATCGACGCGCTTACTCCCACCTCGTCAGGAGGAATAAGCGCTGTTGATGGGGGAGCTGCGGCGGTCGATTTGCCGCCGTCCTCACAGTGGGGTAAGTCAAATAGGATACGTCAAATTCAGCTACGCTAATCGCGTAGCTGAATTTGCGTATCTTAAATCGACTCCCCCCCTTAGTGTAGACCTAGCCTATGATTGCACAGAAGACTTTCCCCGAGATTACAGCAGTTACAATCACTCAATTCTCTTTTTCTGGGGAGTTTGATTATGATCCCTCTTTTCCATTCTTCTGAGGTGTATTCTTTCTCCTATACCAAACTGAAGTGGCGTAGCAGGATTTTAATGTTGTCCTCTCCACTTACTTTAAGCAGTTCTGCAGTGATTTGATCTTCACCTGGCGATTTATTGTTCTGGAATCTTTCAATGGCTACTTTCAGCACTCACTTGGTGCCTGTACATTAATACATTTACTAACAAAAAATATACTGTCAGCTAAGTGACTAAGCAACTTTTTCCAAACTTGCCTAAATAACCCACTCAAAAAAGCCAGACTAAATACATAGGACTTGCAACATGCCAGAAATAAATAATAAAATAAAATCAACAATTCAGGTATTGCTGAATAAGCTGGGAAAAGAGGATTGCAGACTCAAAGTGCCCTTACCTAAGCTACCATATTGCCAGATCCTAGACCTTTCAATCTGGGGCCTGTTAGCTCATGTGCCTTAGATGATCATGACCACCAGGATAGCACATGGAGAGCAAGGTTTTCTCTAAGATAGCCAGGACCTAAACCAAATATAGCTTTATCAATCAAGACCAGCGCTTTGAAGTGCACCTTGAAACAAACAAAACCAGTGCAGACCATGGAGCAGTATGTAATAAATAATGTGCTCCATGTATGTTACGTTCTACTGTTACATTGTGGTGTGAAATCCAGACCAGTGAGGCACTGTGTCTGCCCTGTAACTCCAAATGGCTCTGCTGCTGTGGTTCTCCTCTGGACGCTCCCAGCCAGCATACCAGCCTGCACTGAGTGTCTGTGAGTTAAGTAGTTATGACTCAGCAATTCCGATTCCAGCACCCCTGCCACACTCAGGCTTCACTTGGCATAGTGACCCCAACACACACCCAGTCTTAAATTTTCCCAAAATCATGGGCTCTGACATGTCCAACCCTCTCCTGAAGCACTCAGAGAAATAATAAAGGTTTGTTTGCTCCTTGAAAGAGACAAAAACTAACAGCTTGCCACATTAATTGGTGTTAACATTCACTTTAAATCAAACACAGGTCTGGGTTGGCTTAGCTTGAAAGTAAAACAAGTTTACTAACAAAAGGAGACAGGATTTTACGTGGGTTCAAGTATAAAGGATAGAGGTAGAAATGGTTACAAGCAAATAAAAGTGAACTACACTTTTTAGAGACTAAAACTTAACAAAACTACAGTTTTGGTTCAAATTAAGATTTTCATCACATTACTTTCCAGCTAGATGACCAACCACATCTCTGGTCAGGATCTCCCACAAAGTCTAAAGTGATTGATTTCTTTGTATTCTTAGGTGAAAGATAACTTGAAGTTCTTCACTCCTTTCTATTATAGTCCAGTCAACCTTTGAAATGGATTCTTCTGAAGACTAACCTCCCCGCAAAGTTCATTCAGGCTGTGAGGAAGGCAACATGGAGTCTGGTGATGAAAGAAGCTCAATGCTGGTTTCTTTCCCCGCTGTGTTTGCAAAAATGCAAATTATGCTCTTTCCTGCAATTTCCTCCCTGTGCTGTGATGCTGAAGGGCTACCTCCTCCCCTTGTTAGCTTGATGACCCTGTTTACCTTCCATATAAATTGCATTCTCATTGCCAAAATGCACCTTCAAGGTGGCAGAACCACTCTCCTTTGTCTAGTATCAGAGGGTAGCCATGTTAGTCTGTATCCACAAAAACAATGAGGAGCCCGGTGGCACCTTAAAGATTAACAGATTTATTTGGGCATAAGCTTTCAGGGGTAAAAAAACCCACTTCTTCAGATGTTAGTCTTTAAGGTGCCACCGGACTCCTTTGTTTAGAGGGAGATAACTTTAGCCCCGTCTGGCAGACACACTTTGATAACATGCTTTTCAATGTTAGTAAAATTGAATTGGTCCTCCATACAGACACCACACAATAATATTAATGATCAGCATGATATTAGCTTTCCATTGATATCTTACATGATGCCTTTTAAATACAGGTTATGACATTAGTGAGTTGTCAGTTCAGACAAGAGCTGCTGACACCGAGTAATATAGCACAAATAAGCCTGCTTGTCTGATAGTAAGCACCTCTGTACTCACACCTGACATGCTACTGGAATAATCTTTGTACAAAATATGCCTTGTAAGGTATCATTTGAAAATGAATAACTAAGGTTGCGATTCTTTCACTAAGGCTGAGGAAGACTCGGATTCCATGACTTTCCGTGACTTCTGCAGCGGCTGCTGCAGCTGACTTCAGGGCCTCCAGAGGGCCAGCTGCTCGGGCACCCCATGGCCAACTGCACTTGCCGCAGCTGGAGCGACCCAGGGCCAGCCGCGCCAGCCGCTGCTCAGGAAGCCCCGGGCAGCTGGCTCCTGTGATCACCTGAGCAGTGGCCACTGCGGCTGGTCTGACAGACCACCCGAGTAGCAGTCCTGGGAGCAGCTCCAGGGATCGTGTGAGCAGCAGTTCCTGGGGCTGTCCCAGGGCCAGCCACAAAGGCTGCTGCTCGGTTGGCCCCAGGCAGCTGGCTCTGGGGACCGCAGGAACAGCAGCAGTTCCGGAGTGCTCGGCTCTGGGGACTGCCCGAGCAGCGGTGGTCCTGGGGCGCCCAAACAGTGGCGGTCCCAGGGCGCCCAGAGGCCATCCAGAAAGCTGTCCCTGGGAGCAGCGGCCAGGGGGCAATCAACCCCCAGCACTGGAGTAGGGCCCACCTCAGCAGGGATCCCCCTGAGCAACAGGACCCCAGAAGTACAGTTTTAGTTAGGGGTCTGGTTTGGTAAAAATCATGGCCAGGTCACGGGCCATAATTTTTATTTATTGTCCATGACCTGTCCATGACTTTTACCAAAAATACCCGTAACAAATCTTAGCCTTACTAATAACTCACTAATCATTAATATTCTTGGGTGATGCATGTATGCAGTGGGTATTAAGAGTTATGAACATCTCCTGGAATTAGGGCTAAAATATGTGTAAACCAGATGTCACATTCTGGGCTGCAATCGAGACCCCATGAGGCGTTGTATCCCCACCTGCCTCATAATGCTTTGGTGTTGTAGCTCCCAACCTGGGCTGCTCACAACCAGCCTACCAGCATGCAGCTCTCACCCTGTGTGTTTATGTGGTAGACAGCCCTGGTTCAGCAGCTTTGATCCCAGCAGCCTGTCTACAGCTCCACTGTGGCTTCCTCCAGCCTTGGTTACCACTTGTAGGGTGACCCCGACACACTCCCACTCCTGAATTTTCCCAAAACATGTGTTCTGTACTGTCTAGCCCTCTCCTGGACAGTTCAAATATTAGGGTCCACTGCCCCTGTAAGGAGTCAAACTTCGTTACTTTAACTGGAGTTACCAAACCATTCAGTTTAAATGTAGCACTGGATTCGCTTAGATTAAAATAAAACATGTTTATCAACAAAAGAAGATAGGATTTTAAGTGAATTCAAGAATAAGAGAGAAAGTTAGAAATACTTACAAGCAAATAAAAGTGAAAATCCATCCAAAAATCTAAAGCTTAATCTAGCAAGTTTTGGTTCAAGGCTTTGTTTAAGATGGTTTTTCTCACCCACAGTCTTCAAGCAAGATGGTGTCTGATCCGTCCTTGGTTAGGATGGCTTCCAGAGGCCCAAAGGTGCTGGTGCCTTGGTCTTTTCAAGTGAAAGCGATAACCCCAAGTTCTTTTACAGTCCAGTGCATCTTTAAAGTGGATTATTTTGAAGAATACCCAACAAAGAACAGTTTATTCAGGTATCTCTTATACTTGAATCCTCTTCAAATCCTGTCTTCTTTTATTAAAAAACTTGTTTTACCATTAATCTAAATAAACAGTGCAGTGATTGATTTAAAGTGAATTTTAACTCCAGTTAATGTAGCAAGGTGTTGGGTTTTCCTCTTTAGAGGAACAAATGACCTGTATTGTTCCTCTGAATGCTGCACTAGAGGGCTGGACATTTCAGAGTACACAGGTCTGGGGAAGTTCAGGACTGCAGGTGTGTTGGGGTCACCCGCTAACATTCACCAAGTCTGGCACAGACAAAAGTGTGCCTGTGATAACTGCTGGCAGGCTGTTGGAGTCAACGTGATTGAATCAGAGATGTACAGCATACAGAACATGAAGTGCATGCTGACTGTGTTATAACACTGCATGTCCCCAAAATGCTTCTGCTACTTGTGGTGAGACCTGCCTGGGACATACACGCAGTCAGCATGCACTTTGTCACCCATTTGGTATAAAAACGCAAGTTTGGGAAAAGTAGAAGAGGATATGAATTTTTTGGCTCACATTCCCCATCTAATTTCTTGATGTCTGATTGGCTGAGAAGGATTTCCTTCCAAGACATGTATGTGCTTTTATTAATATGCTTTTTTAAGGATGTATTAAATATTTTTGTACTTTTCAGTATTTTAATTGGGAATCATGGTCAATGTGTTAGCAACATAGTCCATTTGGTAAATTATCCAACATACTTATGAGTATACTTATACTCAAAGTAATAAGTAAACTATATACACTAATAGTACTGCATACCCTTGACATACCCATAGCACCAGGAGAGGTGAAAAAATCTGGGTTTGCTTGACAGACCTTTCCTATTGAGTCTAGATTTGTTCCCAAATGTCACAAAGATATAACAGCATCAAGCATTCTCAAAACTACGATACCCACACAAGGAAATAAAGAAACAAATCAACAGAGCCAGACGTGTACCCAGAAGCCTCCTGCTACAAGACAGGCCCAGAAGAGAAACCAACAGAACTCCACTGGCCATCACCTACAGTCCTCAGCTTAAACCTCTCCAACGCATCATCAGTGATCTACAACCCATCCTGGATAATGATCCCTCACTTTCACAGACCTTGGGAGGCAGGCCAGTCCTCGCCCACAGACAACCTGCCAACCTTAAGCATATTCTCACCAGCAACCACGCACCGCACCATAACAACTCTAACTCAGGAACCAACCCATGCAACAAACCTCGATGCCAACTCTGCCCACATATCTACACCAGCAACACCATCACTGGACCTAACCAGATCAGCTACAACATCACCGGCTCATTCACCTGCACGTCCACCAATGTTATATATGCCATCATATGCCAGCAATGCCCCTCTGCTATGTACATTGGCCAAACTGGACAGTCACTACGCAAGAGGATAAATGGACACAAGTCAGATATCAGGAATGGCAATATACAAAAACCTGTAGGAGAACACTTCAACCTCCCTGGCCACACAATAGCAGATGTAAAGGTAGCCATCTTACAGCAAAAAAACTTCAGGACCAGACTCCAAAGAGAAACTGCTGAGCTCCAGTTCATTTGCAAATTTGACACCATCAGATCAGGATTAAACAAAGACTGTGAATGGCTATCCAACTACAGAAACAGTTTCTCCTCCCTTGGTGTTCACACCTCAACTGCTAGCAGAGCACCTCACCCTCCCTGATTGAACTAACCTCGTTATCTCCACACTGATATATACCTGCCTCTAGAGATTTCCATTACTTGCATCTGAAAAAGTGAGGTTCTTACCCACGAAAGCTTATGCTCCCAGTACTTCTGTTAGTCTCAAAGGTGCCACAGGACCCTCTGTTGCTTTTTAACAGCATCAAAGACATTCTTTCCTGATGAGGATTTAGAAAAATAAAAAAAATAAAATAAAAAAAAAAATCCCTCCTTTTTTTAAATTGCAAAAGTATCTTAAAGGCCAGGAATTTATAGTGTAGTTCCTGAATTCAGGTATATTGTAACAAAAAAACCTCAATAAATATTTTAAGGAATACTCAAGAGTACCTGTGGGTGCCCTTCCATGTTTTCTTCATTTGGCTATGGAATGAACTTCCACAGAGGAGGCATATTCTTCTTTAGGAAATTATTTGTGTTACTGTCATGTCTAGGAGCTCCAATCATTGACCAGGACCTCGTATGCTAAGGGTTCCATAGACAGAGCAAAAAGACAGTCTGTGTCCCGAAGAGTTTACAATCTAATGCCACAAAGACCTCCTCTTCAAAATGGGCTTTTTGCCGGGCCAACAATGACAAAACCTTGACACCACCTTAACCTCCTTCGCTCCCCCCCCCAAAAAAAATTTGCGTAACTCCTTGTAAGAGAACTGAAGCTATCAAACAAATCAAGCAAACAAAAAAAGCCAGCTGACTTTTCCAATGCCAGAAACTCCATGAAGTTCACTAGGGACTTTGTTATTGCTAATCCATTTTACATGGAAGACACTCAGATACGACAGTGATGGGCCAAAGTATAAGACACTACAATAGATAGCTAGATACAATGCCAGCTCAGGATTGCTATGTATCTACCAGAATGTGTTTATGGTGTGCCCTATAAAACAGATTGTATTAAATCAACAGTGTGGGAGTAGTGAACTTTTGAAAACTAGTTCCTTATAACCTATGGAATAGTCCTTTCAGTTTCCCAGTCATTTTAACTGGTATCTGCCAACATTCCTTTTAAGACTAAGTAAACATTGGAAGTGCATTATTTAAAAAAAAAAAATGAAAAAAGGCCTAACAACAGTAAACAAGTTAAGCATTTATTTACAAACAAATGGCTTGAGAAATATTGACAGTAAAATAATATTTGATCTGGGCTCATGTCAGCCTTCTCTGAGAAGTCCCTGTAGCTGCATAAAAGGCCACACTGCATTATCCATATACAAAATTAAACCCCAACAATCCAAGGATATTTACACAAAACCATCACACAGGCTATCAGTTCACAAATAGTCTTTCTCAGGCTTTTTATAACCACGACATCTTGATTTCAGCTTCATCTCCCCCCCCACCGCTTTGGTATATTTGTTCCATCCAGTCTTTAAATCTACCACTGTGATTGAACTGTGTTTACTGTGCTCTGTAGAAATAACTGAAGGGAAATAGATATTAATAATCCACAGAATAGACTTGTTATAGTCCTAGCTACTTAAAAATCAATCGTTCTGCAGGAATTTCCTGATCAGGAGGGTGGCTTCTATTGGATAACACGGAGTTCCTTTATTTAAAAAGCAAACAGCCCACCTACCTCTCACATTTTGCAGAACAGGTGGAATTCTAAGGCTCTGGATTGCACTTTGTTGGGTCTTTTTGACAGAAGCTGTTAAAGAAACTTCCCTTAGATTCTCCCATTCCTTCATGATGGAGAGAGATTGTGTTTGGAGGCATTCTTTCATAATTGGTGCATCTTACACAGGTTTACTGGAAACGTTTTTTGTCTGCACTGGATCGTTCCACAAAGAAGATATAAAGCCAGCCAAGCCTTTTCTGTAGAAAGCTACAATAGTATATTAGCGAACAAACTCCTTTTGAAATGACTGGCACTGGTACTATTAGTGTTTATTTGATACTTGGACACTATAAACAAAAAGGAGTAGCAGGTATGTCTGTGACAGCCAAATTTTTGCAGCTGTACAATGAAGTCAGTAGCTGTATCAGACAAGCACGTTACAATGCGGGTAAATTTACATTGCCTTAAATCATGCCCCTTCCCTGGACTCTTCTCTTTCCTTGCTAATTTGTGGTCCAGTAGGCCACAAAAATCTATATAATGTATTTATATGGCTCCCATTACCATAGTATCAGAGCACCTTGAAATTTTTAATGTATTTATCCTCACAACACCCCTGGGTTGTACAGAAGTGCTATAATCCTCATTTTATAGATGGGGAGCTGACATAAGTAGTCACCTAAAGATGCGGATAGGAGCCTTGTGGAGTTTTCAAAAGCACCTAAGCCAGTTAGGCAACTAACTCCCATTGATCCTACTTAGGCATATTTAAAAATCCCACTAAGTGTCCATCTGCATCTTTAGGTAACTAAATACCTTTAAAAATTTGGCCCTAAAATGACTTGGCCAAGGTCACACAGGAAGTCTGTGGCAGACCAGTGAATTGAATCTGGGCCTCCCATGTCTCAGGCCGGCATCCTAACCACTGGACCTGCCTCACTCTGCAAACCTGTCTGGTAGCAGTATCCATCAAAGGACAGCGAGCTCCTACTCTTGCTGTTTGTTGTTTGAAGCCCTGCCACCCAACACTCTGAGTGAGGTGGGAGCAGCAGCTTCTCTTCTGAAATCCACTACTGCCAGTTAGCTAACAGTGGTTTGTGGGTCAGGAAGAGAAGCGACATGGAGGAAAAAGATGGCAAAGGTTAGGGACGGTGGCAGGGAGGAAGGAATAGGGAGGGAATTTAAAACTTTTCAACATATGAGACTTTAAACCCTTAAATATAGTAAGTTACAATACTGTATTTGTTAAATTTTTGCATGATAAAACTACAGTGAATTGCCATAAGAAAAAAATGTTGACATTTGCACACAGTAGTATCTCAGCTAAGGAAACATATAACAGCTTTGCTGTTAACTTCACCAGGCACGGGTCCCTGCTGAATTTGCTACAAGGGTCTAAGTATTGCCAGAAAATTTATGACAGTTTTACAACTACTTTGGTAATCATGAGTTAATCTTTGCTCCTTCCCTTATCTCCCTTTCTAAAAAATTATTGAATAGAGAGACATAAGCATCTGGAAGCAGACTAATATTTTTCTTATTTTCAGGCTCATCGGAAGAATGAGTTACTCCTAACAAACATGTAATAAATCTGTTACTTCATAAACAGCCTCCTCATTAATCCCTAACATAATGAATGCAATTCTCGGTCATGTGCATTTAAATTCACTATGTGAGACGTTTGTAAATCTATTTTAATGTGGCTAGATTCGAGTAAGTCCTTTAAAATATTACTTGATACTCAGTTTTTAGTAGTGTGCAGGGATCAACTTCTCTTTTCTCACACCTTTAATACTTTGTATGGATTTACCTTCATTTTTAGCTGAGAAATCAGAGGCCACAAAATCACAATACGTCAAAGTTTTAAATAATACTTTTATTTTTTTAAATGCGAAAATGGTGTCCTAGAGTTACTAAACTTTTGGAGGAAAAAATCATTTCTAACCTATATTACACAGAGAATTCACTGGTTCAGACCCAAAGGTAGAGTGTTTGAGAGAGTGTGGAAGTATCTAAAATAAGGCTTCCAATAGAACTCTGAACATAATATCAACTATAGTGCTATAATCATGGCTGCATACCAACATTTTAATTCTATGTTCAGTTTCCTGTTTAAACCCTTGTTTATTGATCAAAACCCATTTTTTAAAAAAGCTTGCTCTAAGCCTCCCTCTATGAGCCACAAATCCTTTCTTAATGTTGATGCAGGTCAGACTCCTTTGGTGAGTACAGCTGTATTCTGTTTTTAGTCAGTCAGTTTCATACTGCAGGGCAGAGCTGGTGGGGGTTGAGTGCCCTTTCAGGACAGGATACTTATTAATGGGATTTGGTACACTTAGCTTTCCAAAGGCTCTATTGTGGGCACTCACGCTCCTTTCACTGCTGCAGATGAGGCCTGTAAAAGGGAAGGCTGGGTTTAGCGGAAGAGAGTGGAGAATAGAGCTCAGCACTCAAAGAATTTTTTAACTCTCTTTATTGCCTCCTGCCTGGGATATGGACCTCTGGTCACATGTGGTACTGAACAGCAACATCCAGAAACCAGGGATAGATCAGCAAGGGATTATGGATGTTGGTAAAAAGATAAAGGAAAAAAAAGGTTCCCAGGTGATGGAAAGGCTGAGGGGAAGAGGTGCCCAGGTGATGGAAAGGCTGAGGGGAAGAGGTGCCCAGGTGATGGAAAGGCTGAGGGGAAGAGGTGCCTAGGTGATGGAAAGGCTGAGGGGAAGAGGATTTGGATTACCTGCCTCTTGGAGTTCAGTTCCACGGACAATGTTTTAATGTTTTGCCAGCAAGTGACAAAATACAATAAATATAAAGTCTCCCCATTGAAAAATAAATACATTAATACTCATTAAATAACATTAATCTATATTAGGGCCTGGTGACTGTTCACTCTGACGTCAGTTGTAAAACTCCCATTACCTTCAATAGCACCAGGATCCGACCCTTAATCAGTAACAATATTCTTAACAATACGCGTAAACCACACTGGAAACAGAAAGTAGGGGAGAGGGACTGAGACGGGAGCCAGCTCAGCTGGTGTAACTCAGCATTCCTCCAGTGAAGTCAAAGGAGCTACGCAGATTTACTCCAGCTGCACATCTGGCTCAGGATAGGAATGTTACTTTACCTCTTTGGTCAGCCAATTTAACATTCACAGCAGAATTGGATCCGAGGTCACTAACTTATCATCTGAGACTGTCACGCTATCTCTTCATTTGATGACTGAGGCTGTGGTGCTAGCTGTGGTTTGCTACTCTTTTAGACTTTCCTTGAAACTGAGTTCTAAGAAACGGACAATGTGTCAGTCAGTCACACTTGGGTTTTTCTGAGTGATTCAGGGGAGTTAGCAACTATGGCTAAACCTAACTGCCCGTATCTGTGGAAACCAGCATGTAGCAGAAGTGTAAGAAGCTTTTCACACAGACACCCTCTTACGTACTTTCAGCACAGCCTTCTGGCTCCACAAGGCAAAACCCTTGCCAGCATCCTGTATCTTTTAGAACCAAGAGACAGTTAGAGGTTGTATATCCAATACAAATATCATACGGAGGAGTGCTGGGCTTGGAAAGTGCCAGATCTCTAGTTCCTGGCTCCATGGTTGGAGCTGCAGAGCCTACACCCTTGTCACATGAGAGAGAGGTCAGTGTCCACCAACTCCTGGGCTATTGTTACTGTTCTAGTGTTCTTCAATGTGACTCATTAGCAAATTGCATTGCTGGTCTGTGGTGCAGTGGGAAGAAGTGCAGTATGCAGATTGAATTCGTTTCCTATCTATGGGCTTCTTTTTCCAGCCTCATGGGACAGGAAGTGAATGTCCCGACTCTGGCCAATTCCCAGTTACCCGAATTGCAGCTGCAGCAGCACCACTGCTGTGCAAAATGCTACATTAGCTTCATCTATTAGCTAGCAATCTTTAAAATAAGCACATCTTAACAACTCCTTAAAGAAACGCTCTTGTTGTTTTAAAAGGAAAGTTCTGAGATCCCCTCCATGCCTGTTCTTTGGGAATAGCTTCTGGACAGCTACTGTGTTACACTGAATTGATGAGCTGTGCTGCCACGTCAAGGCTAGCCATAACCACCTCCATCAGCCAGGAGAGGAGATATTTGAGACAAAATAGCTGTTTCCTGGTGAGATACAAGAAAACAAATCCTTGGCTAGTATTAATGGCTCTCTCTCCACTGAGGTCAATAAAATTATGCTGACTTACGCAAGCAAAGGATCTGGCCCAAGAAATCTGGAATTGTAGTGTGCTAAAGTGTCATGTTATCAGAAAAGTTCCCTGGGTGGAGCTCCCTAATCCAGTGTGATGGCTGCTACTGCTTTGAGGAGGTGGAGGGGAGACTATAGGACTGAGAAATACAATGGAGACATTGGGATGAAAGAAGAGTATTGAACAGTCTCTCATCTGACATATTCTGAAAACCCCAACTGTATGAGCAATTGATGATTGTGCAGTGGTCTTTGTGAAATGAACAGAATAGTTGGAACTCACAGAGTTGTTATTTAAAAACAAAAATACCCCAGCAATAAGGCATGTAATTAACAAACACTCATCACCATATTTGCTTGCCTTTGCATCATAAACTTGTCCCCAGCCTTGCTGCTGTCATCTCTTTTTAGACTGTAAACCCTCGAAGGCAGAGACCGTCTTATGTGTATTTATAGAGAAACCGGTACAATGAAACCCCAAACCCAACTGAGGGTTTTGGGTGATACCAGAATATAAATGTTTTAGAATAATCTTAAAAACCACTAGTGTCCATCAACACTAAACTTGGCTGCGCCTATTTGCAGTATACGTGACATAGCCTGTTTCCACCTTCTATGACCATGATTTCTAATTTTTTAAATACAAAATGTTGTATAGTGATAACTGTTTACAAGATCCATGGAAGCAGGGAAAGGAAGATAGGTGTTAATGGAGTGATTACAAGAGTTTAAGCTCACAGATTCAACAAGACATGTGGCAACATCTGGCTTTAACACATCTTTACCTGAGCAACACACACTGCCTCTGAAGGGCTGATCTGTTACAGCTTGCCACCACTACTGTGTTGTAACCTTTCATGACACAAAGCGATACGGATAGCCTGTGATAGCAAGCTTGCAGTTCAGTCACAGAATCATAGAATATCAGGGTTGGAAGAGACCTCAGGAGGTCATCTAGTCCAACCCCCTGCTCAAAGCAGGACCAATCCCCAACTAAATCATCCCAGCCAGGGCTTTGTCAGAATTGTAATGCTCTAAAACGATAGCTGCTTGCAACCAAACCCTACAGACTGCTGCAGTGGTAGTTCTGGATGTAGGAATTTTGAAGTGGGGAGGGGGACCTGGTGTGTATATTTGAACCCATATGCTCCTCCAGCCTCCACAACGATTTCTTACCAGCACTGGGTCAGACTGAGAGGTTTGTACCATACTTGTTTGCACTCAAGAGTTCGTCACTTAACATTTTACCAACATCGTTGATAATAGCTGGAATTACACATTTTCTGCTTTTTAGCCTGTATAAATACCCTGTAACAATAGGGCATGGTGCCACTGTGCTGATTACTACTTGTGTTTGTTTACTTTAACAAAAAACTAACCTCCCTGGTAACCAGTGATTCTGATTATGTTTGTGGCTTATTGAAGTCAGGGATAACAAACGAATGTTTCATTGCAGGGTTGTAACTCACTGATTTGTGTCAGGCTGCTGCTATTCATGTCTTCACATCTCTTGTTGCTGTACACCAAAAAAGGTCAATTACTGATACTCTTGTAAATCACAGTTTACGTGGCGGGAGCAGAAATCAAATCAAGTCATAAAATTGCAAGAGAGGAAGTGTTAAGGAGAAGAAAACTTCAGCAGAACTTTAAAATACATCAAGAGAAGATAATGAAGAAGTACCAAAGATT
>NC_048299.1:64214526-64297841 GCF_013100865.1 Trachemys scripta elegans
TAGTTTTCAGCCTCATAACCAAAGCTTTGACAACTGAGGTTTTAAACAAGCATAACTCATTGATGCAAAACAAAAGAAATAGGTTAACCATTTCCTCATTCTTTATAACATAACTCTTTTTAAGTTTCATCCACTTTTATTAAATAAGGTAAGCTAAATTCTCTGACAAAAAATGAAGTCAAACATTATTGTTCAGGCTTTAATATTCAAGTATACTTCTCCAATCCCCTGTACTTATACCATAAAGGAAAATTTCTAATAAAGAAGGGGGGTGCCTTTGGATATCAGAATAAATGCTCCTGCCAAAATGTAATTCAACAAGATGAGGTGTTTGATGCTAATTATTTCTTGTTTACGAGGCTAGTTTATTCTTTTATTCACATTGATAAGACTAGCATCCCACATGTAAAATGGACTTGCATGCAACTTATACTGCACTTTTCCCATATATCTCTGATGAAATCAAAAATACATGGTGACTACTTGCTGCACAACAAAACGTTTTCATGAGTCCAAACAGAGCCAACTAAATACAATGGGAAAATGAACGTTCATGGATGAAAAAGTCCTGTGGGCAATTTGAAAACTTCCCTGAGGCAACTCTAACTTCTGGTGCAAATAGCCTATATAAAAATTGACCATGAGAGTAGCATAAGAATGCAGATCAAAGTGGGTGAGAAAGAGAAAAAAAAAAATTCTGATGTGTACCTCCATGTTATGCTACTCATTAATTTAGTACATAAATCTTTTCAGTAGACAAGATGACAAAATATCTCTGTTAAAGGTTCACGGTATGTTCTTCAGATTCTCTTAGAAACCAATAGATCATATTCCATGCTTGTGAGTTCTCCTTCCTTCAAAATAGTTTTTCTGCACCAGAAATTCCATCTTTTGGTGACAGATTTATTTTCTTCATTTTGATATTTTAATGTACAGAGTGTGGTCTGTGTGCAATCCTTAACTCCTGTGGGCACTGGCATTTATTGAAGAAGGAGGCAATCGCTTTTATGACATCACAATTGGCAGCATCAACACCGAGACTGTGATAATATTAGGGTGGCCCAGTTGTTCCACACAGCACTAGAAACCACATTTCTCACACGTATTGACAAAGGCAGCTTTTTTGATTAATGCCATCTTAAGTGCTCAGATACTGGTTAAGTGTAAATATTTGCTTGGTGGCAGTCTCTTCTGTGGGAAGCCCACTTCCCATATCTGATATCCATATTTACATAAACAATGCCTCTCATTCCCACAAAGCCAGCATGTAAAAGTGGAGTGTTCATTTTCCTACTAACAGCATTTATCTTGCCACATGGACAATCACTGAAAAATGAAGGTAAGTCATCTTAATGAACCACAGGGCTTTATATTAGGTATTTTGTATTAATTGGACATTTTACAACTTCCCATTCAGACAATTACAATTCAAGAGCCAAATGTGAAAATTGAATCTTTCTGGAAATTACAAGTGCTGCAAACCAAAATCAAATAGGTAAAACAGAAGCCTTATGAGACACTGTAAATAAACTCAGAGATGGTGATTCTGCTGTGAACCTTTCCATCTCATGCGAGTAAAACAGATTAGAACTTTGATATTCTGACACCCTAGATAAAGTCTCATTGCCAACACATCACTATTTTTGTTGTTTGTAAGCTATGAAAAACTATTTTATCTTTGCATTTATTAATGGAAGATTGGCCTAAATCACCGAAAGCTTTTAAAACAAACTGAAAATCCTGCTGAGCCATTTTATTATCTTTCATCAGCTTTTAATTTTTATTTTTAAAGAATATCATGAACTACAGTATTTAAAAGTGGTGTAATTTTATTGCATAAAGCAGTCCTTCTTAAGGAACATTTCAATGACCTAGTTATGTCTCTGTTTTATTTTTGTAATATTTTTATATAAATTTGGATAAGACTGCATTAATGCAGCTCTTCACTTTATTTTTCCATCTGCTTTTAGTGGCAGGAGAGCATATTTTATCACATTTGATAAATAGGGTCAAAGGAATAAAAAAATTAACCCTGTACATTTTATATAAAATGTATAAATAAATGCTGATAATGCAAACTCAGCCTCAGTGTATTTAGTGGAATTTTTTTTTAAAACTAACATAGTCTTTTGATTTTTTTTTTTTTTTTTTTTTTGGTAATCTCTACATTACAAAATCCAATGTAAAAAATCCATTACAGCTTTCTGTTTTAACGGTTCTATGAAAAATTCAATATCTGAGCACAAGGATAAAAGGTCACATTTTAAGAAGGGGGTCTTTTCACACATACAGGAGGTAACAGGCCAAGTCGCTTAGGGTTTGCCTACATGGTGTGTTAATCTGCACCATAGTGGTGTAAACTCTAGTGCACAGTAGCATGTTGCACACTGTAGCTGACCCAGGTGGACCCTGCTGGCCTTCCCTGTGATCCACTGATATAGTTCTGAACAGTACATTAATGTGCAACAGGGAACTTTTAGTGATCAGCAGCAGGGTCGACATGGGCCAGTTAGTGTGCGACAGGCTAGTGTGCACTAGAATTTATATACCTTTCTGACATGGACAAACTCTTAGCTTATCCTAGCTAAGGAATCTGCATAGCTTCAGTGTCACAGTTTTTTTAAGATGTAGGTGGTGATGAAATGATGCTGGGCTTGGGAACACATCCAAGGCACATACACACTCACAAACACCTCCGCTTGCTCACTCCACCTCCTGTTGATTTGAACATAGGCATGCTTACTAAATACAGCTTAAAGTAGCATGCTTTAAGGGGCAAATTATGAAACCAAAAAGGTCACAGTATACACAATATGAATATGTGACAAAAGTTATAGGGGGAAAATGAACTAGTATCAGTATCAGAAATCTATTGCTGCTGGTGTGTGGACAAATTGTATCCCAGAACAGGGAAGCAGTTTTGTGGATCTACTGTTTGTCGAGTCGCCCACTGAAGCAAGTCTTGAAATCAGCGCATGTACTGTTGCCATCTGTTTACTTTTCACTATCAAAACTCTGACTGTGGCTTCAAAAGAAATACTAAGAGTCCGTGTCAAAAACACAAATATTGTTACTGTACTATGATCATGTATGTTTCTTAACTTTGGAAGAAAAGAGCTACATAAAAATGGGCCCAATTAAATCTCGAAAAAGATAGTATAAATAATATATCTCTTTGTTTATTTAGATATATTTGCCAACAGGAACAGACCCTTGGGGCCTCTAGGGGTATGTCTATACTGCCATTAAAAACCCATGGCTGGTCCATGCCAGGTGACTCAGGCTCATAGTGCTCGGGCTAAGGGACCATTTAATTGCAATGTAGATGTTCGGGCTGGAGCACTTACATTTCCCTCATGGGTGGGTGAGGATGTGTATTTTAAACTTCTCCATAAACATGCTCCAGTCTCTCTCATGGGCCTTGTTGTGTTCTCTATTCCCCAGATCTCTCCTTCTTCTCAGCTAGTGCCTGCCTCCTCCATGCCTCTTTCCACAACCTCAATACTCTTTATCTGAGCACATTCTCCACAGAAACTCCTATATTTTCTCCCCATCATTTACTGCAATTTTTTTTCAAATTTCAACAGAAATCCTTTTCTGCCCTTACTTAAACCTCAGTTTCTCTCCCTCTGCTCCGTATCTTATAACTGAATACTGTAATTAAACATCACATTTTATCTTTTTTCCATATATTTATTTATACCATATACAACCCTGTATTAATTCTGTAAAACATTCTTGGATACACTTTGTAACAGAGACACTACAGACAAATAAAGTTACATTGCATACATAGCAAAGAAATTAGGTAAAGAGTGTCCACATGGACTATTGAATAGTCTACTCAGCCATTGCCAAAGGATAAGGAAACTTCAGGTTTTATATGAGTCATACATGATATGACTCATTCAACCCATAATAGAACTTTGAAAGCTTTGCTTTTGATATTTATCTTCTTTAATTCTGGTGCTTAACAGAGTGCTAACATCTAGTACTTTGCTATTTTGCCACTCAAATGTACAGTTATTCACTTGACATCGGAATTCGCCATTCATGAAATGGATAGTGCTGTTTTCATCCCTCTTCTCAATTTGGGGACAAACTCCGACACCTATCTTTGCAGATGCTAATCTCTTTACTAAATATTGTGATTTCCATACTGAGACAACTAACTGCTATAGATACAACATACCTTACACATACAGATTTATGCTGCTTTTTAAAAAATAAAAAGCTTCAGTGTCAGCTATGCAACATGACAGGATACTTCTCTGTTTTCTGAGGTTGTAATATTTTTTCTTTCTCAACAAAAAACTTGCACCTCTCATTTTTTTAAGTTCCATATTTCCACAGAGCCCATAAAAGAATAATCACCAAAATTAGTGAAATGTTTCAAAGTTCTTACTCCAGAGAATAACCTGACTAAAGCAGACCACTCACTAATAAAGTGCAACTTAATAAATCATGTGGAATCTTATTTTGTTCAAACCCTTACTAACTCCTAGCACCATCTGTTACCATCAAAACTATATGACAAGATATGATATATAATTAATAGGTAAACAACAATCTAATTAAAATGGACAAATACTCCATGTTCCTGCCATTTGGGAGCTCTAATTACAGACTAAATTTTAAGCTTGAATTAAATATTTAAGCTGGAAAATTAACTTTCCTTCTCAAGCCTTGAATACATTAATACAGATATGTGAAGCGACTTCCTGATGGGAACTTAAACATGTAATTTAGTTTCATCAAAGCAGTTACTAATTGTTAAGCAGCAGTACCTTACCATATGTACACAATAGCTATTTAGAGCCGAAAAGGTGGTTTTAAAGCACCCCTCTGCAACCCTTTTCTGACATAAATATAAAATGTATATACAGCACAGCAGTTTACACTACACACTGAAAATAAATTACAGAGAGAGTTCAGACCTCACTGCTTCTTGGCATGCATAAATACAAATAGATCTCGATAAACAAATACACATTTTTGCTAATCAAGTTGAAAATGGTAAGGAAACTTCTAGAAGAAAAGGTTAAAAAAATCATGTCGAATTTTAAATAGATTGTAAAGTATCATGTTATTTACCACTGAACCAAACGACCAATCAAAATGTTGGAAAGCTAGATTTGTTTTCACCCAAACTACAAAAATAGTTGAGTTTTATTAAGTGCTAATAACATTCAGAAAAATGATAACTGAAAAGACATTGCAGAACCTTAAACAAAGTAAGGTAGAAAAGGTATGATAGCATTAGACAAACAGCTGCCAGAAAGGGTCCCTGATACATATGAAGGTAAATTTTATCTAAAAGGAAGACACTATAGTAATTACAATTGCTATATTAAGAAGCTGCAAAAGCAAACCTACATATTTTTATTCAATACACAATTTGTCTTTTAAGAGTTTGATTGACCCAATCATTTACAATGACAGAAGTCACTGGATAAAAACTTATCAGCAGAGGAGTTAGGTATTTTTGAACAACAAATTATACTCTGCACATATACAGATCATTTTATCTGAGTATTCAGCAGATGCTTTACAAACATTACTAATGCCTAACAGCCCTGTAGTGGTGTATTTCTCTTACTTTATAGATGGGGAAACAATTGCACAGAGAAATTAAGTGACACCCACAATCATATACCAAGACCCCAATCCTGTAAATTACTCCAAGTGGACCCCGTGTTCTGTTTTGAGTAGTTGCAGATGTGTATTCCACTCATGTGCATGCATGCCTGGCACACTGAAGGCAGAGAACCCTCTGGTCCTTGGAGCCCCCTCCCATAGTTTTAAAAGGCCCCCCACCAGTTTCTTCTTTCCACCTGCGGCTTGAATTGGAGCGTTCAGTGTTGTGTCTCACCTCACATTCCCTATCACAGTATTTCTGTGGTTAATTTCTGTAAATAGTTGAGTACCTTAGGATTACTAACTACACTGAGTGAAACTAGAGTTTTAGCTGGGTGTGATACCTTCACATTGTCCATCATGTTTATTGTGTCTTGTGGAAGGGCACATTAAGGAAAGGTGCTCCATCTGTAAGTCACTCAAGAAGGGAATACAGATGGCTGGAGACTTGTGCTTGAAGAGCACCCTATGGAGCAGATCATGAGGCCCACTTGGGCAGATCATCAGTCTCCCCACAGACAGCATATGAGCCAGTACAGCCTGGGGCTCCATGACCAGACTTGGATTCCGAGCCCACAGGGAAGAGAGATCACTCTCCTTCCTCTGGTTCTCTAAGAAAAAGAATTCCCAAAATGCAATTAGGTTGCTCCAGAGCTTGGAGAGATTTCTCCTCCCCTTTTAAGAGGAATGCAGAAAGGCACCATGATTTTTCCAGTACGTGGAGTAGAAGTGGACCATCAATCCTCTTTCCAGTACTGATGCAAGACCAGTTAGACACCATACCGTTGACTCTGGTACCCCATAGAGTCCAGTACCAACAATAGAGGTGTTGGCACTGACTGTTTCCATACCAGTGGCCTATCAGGCCTGTCTGTTCTTGATTTGTCACTTATTCAAGAGCATAAAACTGTGGTGGCTTCATCTTGGGTGACTTTGGCACCTCCTGGATTGGTTGCAGACTTATCGCTGTTGTCATCATCATCATCATCATCCACACTGCCTCATACCCACAAGCTTCCTGCTTAGTACCAAGGAGTTTGCAGCACCAATACTATCTTTCGTGCTGATGACAATTGCAATGCAGTTTATATCTGCAGGGCTGCTACCAACTTTGGTTTTCAGTACCGATGCCTTTAGCATTACTCGATATGCCATCTATTGTACCCTCATCGGTAATGATGAGATCAGTGTATCGGGCTGTGGAAGACTAGTTCTGCCTGGAGTGGCTCCTCCATTACTGTGAAACTACTTGGAAGGGTCTACAGAATTGAGTACAGAGACCACTCACTCCTTCAACTTCGCAATACTGATTACGAAGATCATCAAGACCTCCTGGGAACCACCAGCTTTATCAGGATCGATATTGCTCCCATAGTAGGGATAAAGGTTCCCTGGCCTACCTCCTACAGGCCACCAATGCTGTACTACTATCCACAATGGCCTCCTTGGAATCCCTGGGAGGTTCCTCATTCTGCTTAGTCCAGGGTAAGATCACCTGTTGTCCCAGAAGTTTCCCCTCCTAAGCCACCTGTGCTGCAGCCACAAATTGAGAGGGCTCCCTCTGAGTTGGTGCAACCTGAACCCCTTGTTACAGTCACATGTTGCTATAGGTTTCAGAGTGGTAGTCGTATTACTCTGTATCAGCAAAAACAATGAGGAGTCCTTGTGGCACCTTAGAGACTAACAAATTTATTTGGGCATAAGCTTTCGTAGGCTAAAACCCACTTCATCAGATGCATCTCCAAGGACTCCTCGTTGTTTATGTTGCTATAGGAGGTTCCATTGATCTCGCATCTCTCATTCCTCTTCACTGATGCTACAGTGCTGAATTCTTCATCTCCAGTGCCTAACTCATATAAAGATCTCCTGACAGAAATGGTGTTGACCTTGCGTATTCAGACTGAGTTTGCTCAGGAGAACACCCACAAGTTAGTGGACATTCTTCAGTCCTCAGCTCCCGGGAGAGTCACTTTCCCTATAAATGAAGCAATATTAAGAGCCTGCCAAGCCTCAGTAGAATATCCCATCATCTTTAACATCCACCACAAAGCATACTGATAAGAGCTATTAGATCCCCATGCAAGGTTTCAAGAGTTTTTTCCTCATATCCAGCTCCTAATTCCCTAGTTGTGACAGCGACAAACAAAAGATCACAGCAGAGGAGATATAAATCCACACCTAAAGACAGAGAATCTAAGAGGTTAGATTGGATGGGGAGAAAAGTTTATTCAACCTCTGTTACAAATGTGCATTACCACCAGCAGACATATTATCCAAATATGACTTTGCGAATTGGGACACCGTGTCTGAGTTTTTGGCTAAGTTGCCAAAATCCTCCAGGGAAAAAAAACAAAGGCTTTTATTGCAGAAGGCTGTTTGGTGGTCAAGATGTCTTTGGAGTCAGCACTGGATGTGGCAAATACTTCGTCCAGACTTATGGCCTCAGCTATAGCAATGAGAAGGGGCTCATGGTGAGAGAACTCTGGCAAAGCTCCTGAGGTCCAACAGAGCATTGAGGACTTACCTATTGATGGTCATTTTTGTTTTTTAAGACAATGGACAAGATATTACATTATTTTATGGATTTAGTTGCTACTTTTCAGTCATTGATGGTTTATATTCAGACCACAATATAAACTGGGGGTTCTGCGGGTCAGCAACAGTACCATTATCATCAGCAGTGATACTTTTTGCAGTCATCCTCTCCTGACTTTCCCACAGAAAGGCATAAATCACAGAAGAGAAGACCTTATGGATCTAATTTTAACCAACCAGTCTGTTGTCCTCCACTTACTTGCATATCAAGAGCAGTAAACCAGTTGTGAACATCTCAAATACGAAACCTCCGCTCAGAGACAGATTGTCTTGCTTCTACAATGCTTGTGAAGCAATAACTCAGAGATGAATCCTAAACACTATAGGATTGGGTTTGCCATCCAATTCCTGTCCATCCTCCCCCCTTCCTCTACTCTGTCCCTTTTCAGGGACCACTTATGAGTCACTGCTTCTACAGCATATCCAGACTATGCTATGGGAACTATAGAGGAGGTTCCTCCTCTTTAATGGGGAAAGGGATTCTACTCCTGGTACTTCGTGATCCCAAGTCCAAGGGATGATTGGAGACTCATCCTCAATCTCCATGCGCTCAACAAGTAAATCAAATATGTGAGATTCCACATGGCTGACCTTGCTACTAATCTTCCCGCACTGGACTGGTTTGCTGCTCTTGATTTTCAGGATGCTTATCTCAATGTGATGGTTTTCCCAAATCATGGGCAGTTTCTGAGGTTCTCAGAAACTGGTCAAAATTATCAGTACATGGTTCTCTCCTTTGGCCTGTCATCAGCCTATGCGTATTTACCAAATGCATGACATGGTAGCAGCTTATCTCAGAAGGAGGAGAATTCATGTCTTCCTGTACATAGAAAATTGGCTAGTGAGGGGCAGATCCAAAGAATAAGTCCTCCGTCATGTCCAGTTCACACTGGACCTCTTTAATCAACTGGGGTTGATTTAGGGCAAAGGAAAATCAACACTGATTTTAAAAAAAACGGAGTTCACTGGGTCTGTACTAGACTCTACGAATTTGAGGGTCCTTCTTCCATACAAACGATTCCAGACCATTTGATTTGATGCCTGTGTCTGGACCTCCAATCTCAACCTTCAACTATAGTCAATGTGTGTCTATTTGCTCATATGGATTCATGGACTTATGTGGTCAAGCATGTGAGATCACATCTTAATCCTCTTCAGTCACAGTTGAAGTTGATCTAGCATCTGTGCTGCCAGTCAATGGACAGGTTTGTCTAAATGCCTCCAGAGATACTGAACTTTCTACATTGGTAGGCAGTACAGAACAATTTATGTCTGGGTGTTCCCTTTGCCCATCCTCTGTCCAACAGGACCATAGGTTAGAGAGTGCATCTAGGGACATTAAAGGTTCAGGTTGTGTGGTTGGAACAGGAAGTATCTTTTCCTATTTGGAGCTTTGAGCCATTTACAATGAATTTTGTGCCTTTGGGGATCAGATAAGGGAGCAGCAGTTTACAGACTCATCAACAATACCACCCTATGTGTTATGTGAACAAGCAGGGAGGAGCCTGTTCCAATCAGTTTTGTCAGAGAGCAATGAAGTTTTGGCATCATGCCCACAACCACACATTTACCGGGGCTCTCAAAACCAGTTGGTTGACCATCTCAGCAGAACTTTCTCCAAGAACCACAAGTGGTCTCTGAACAGCAGTACGGTGAGGTCTATCTTCCAGAAAAGGGGCATCCTGTCAGTTGACCTGTTTGCATTAAAGGACAAGAAGAAGTGCCATTAAGTTTGTTTGCAAATGGGACTCAGTACAGGGTTTTTTGTCAATGCCTTCCAACTGAATTGGAGAGTGGCTCTGATGTATGCCTTTCCTGTCATCTCTCAGGTTATCCTCAAACTGAAGTTGGACCATGACAAACATACTTCTTGCACTGGGTTGGCCAAGACAGTGTTGGTTCTCTACCCTTCTCAGCCTGTTTCACTTCCCAGATCTCTGTCTCTCCTTCCCAAACTACTGTCTCAACATCACTGCCAACTTGCACATCCAGTGCTAAGCAGTCTACACCTCACAGTGTGGATGGTATACAATTAGATGGGGAGGAAGGGCAATGTTTGGAAGCTGTTTGGAGTGTCCTACTTGATAGTAGGAAGCCATCTACTAAGACTACCTAGCTGGCCAAGTGGAAGCATTTTTCGGTTTGATCAATATTTAAGGGAATTCAGCCAATGTTATCTTGTGTTCAAGACATTTTGGATTACTTGTCAGACCTCAAGTCCACAGGTCTGGCTCTTAGCTTGTTGAGGATTCACTTGGCGGTGATACTGGTGTTCCATTCTCCAATACCAAGGCAATCAGTTTTCTAAAACTCTGATAATGAGATTACATGCCATTCTCCTGGGTCCTCTGTTTTAGCCGCCAGCAACTTGCTCGTTGACTCTCCTTTCCCAAAAGACAGACTTTCTTGTTGCTATAACATCCATAGAAAGAGTCAGTGAACTGCAGACCCTAAGGGCAGGCCTCCATATACACAGTTCTTCGAAGACAAAGTGTCCTTGAGGCTACATCTGAAGTTTTTGCCGAAAGTGACTTCACATAGTTTCACCTTAACCAGATAATTTTCTTACCTGTATTGTTTCCTAAAACACACACAAATGCAGATGATCAGCATCTTTATACATTAGATATGAGGTGGCCTTTGGCATTCTGTCTGGACAGGACTAAACCATTTTTGTTCATCACCTCGACTTGTTATCTCTTACGCAGATCGGATGAAAAGTCAGGCAGTCTCCATCCAGATGATTTCCAAGTGGATAAATTCCTGATTACCAGAGTTTATGGAGTAGTTCAGACACACCTCCATAAACATTACAGGCTCAATCAACAAGGCCCAAATGACATCAATTGCATTTCTCAGAGATGTTTCAATATTGAACATTTGCAGGGCTATATAGTCTTTCGAACATACTTTTACCAAACATTAAGCTCTTACCATGACATCTAGGTCAGATTCATTATTTAAGTAGACTCCACAACAGGTTCTGCTAAGCAATGTTCTCTGGCTTCGCCGTGCTGGTTACGTGCACATCTGTGTGGAATACACATCCACACCCACATCTCAAAGACAGTTATGACACTGGTAAGTAACCATCTTTTCACATTGATCCAGAATGATATCAGGCATGTGAGGACTTCAGTGGGGTGTAACACTGGTGTCTTCCCTCATGGAGTAACCTGCAGTACCAGGGCCCAAGTCAGTATCACAGCTGGCATTAGAAACTGGAATTCTTGACTTCTAATCCTTTGCTCTAACCATTGCACCGTACTCCTCCATACTGAATAAGCAAGTAGTATTTGACTCATTGACTCACTTGAATATTATTTGTGCAACAGAGAAGCAGTAGATAACATCAAAATAATACATACATCATTCTTTAGATATTATTTATATAGCCAGAACTGGGGGCGGGAGGGAGATTTATACCTGGCATTACTACTCTTTGTTTGCCCCAGAAATAGGGAAGAGATAACAGTGAATTATTGGGTTATAATTTCATCAAGGGATTCTGGTGACATCATAAACAACAGGTCTCATAGTTTATGATGTCACTACAAACCCTGGATGGAATTATATTGAGTTAGTCTACACAAACAATTAGTTTGCCGCAATCTGAGGTTTCCCTCACTAGCCCCTCACTAACCTGCTGCAGGAACTGTCCATGTGGACCCTGGTATCACGCATTACAGTTAATTAAATGTGCTTTGATCTAATCCTCTTTGAAACAGCACTAACTGGGACTAATAGTTGTAATTTTGTTCTTTACACATGGCTCAAAGGCAAAGGCCAATTCATAACAATAAATCTGATATGGTCAGGTAGGCAGTGACATATATATCTGAAATTTCTATATTCAGCTTTACACTGCACCTAATAAATAATGAGAAAATTACATTTAAAGTGTACTTCATCTGATAAAATACTATTAAAATCCTTATTTTTACAATAAAACTGTCCCCACCATATCTTCATAGCACATCACCCTGTGAAACTACTTTAAATTATTAAGAAGTACTTTAACAGCTAAAATAATATCACCAGTTAAAGCAAAAAATAATGAAGATCTTCTCTCCTGGCCAAAGCTGACTCAAGACTGATGTGGTATAAAAACTGTTTTGAGATTTATTTACATTAATTTCATCCACTTACTATACACCTCTACCCTGATATAACGCGACCCGATTAACACGAAATCGGATATAACACGGTAAAGCAGTGCTCCGGGGGATCAAAGCAAGTTTGATACAACACGGTAAGATTTTTGGGCTCCCGAGGACAGCGTTATATCGGGGTAGAGGTGTGTTTACATCTATCTCTATTTCTCCACTAGTACTCAGGAGTTAGTCCATCTGAGCAGGCTTATAGTATATAATACAATTCACACTTTATGGAAGATGAAAATATATGCATTATACAATAACATGTTTTATAGTTTTTTATATTCAGTATTCAAAATGAGCACAAGTTTCTCTTCTCTTGAAGTAAAAACTTAATTCATCTGAACAAGAATAAAGTAATGGTAGTAATGAATGAATCAATGGAAGATTAAAAGAAACAGAACTTTAGAGAAGGTGGAGAGGATGCAATTAGTTGAGAGTCTGAGTGAGCCAGCACTCACTCTTACTTTACATTTATCCCCTGTGCGCTATTCATCTCAAGTCTCTTCTGCTGGCATAACCCATTTTGACTACTAGGTATATGTTCTGCAAACTAACAAAAATATAGCAACTGTCACACAATAAATAAATATATTTCTAATATTGTCAACTTATAGTACTTAATGGAATGCCAGTGTCCATGGACACAAGTTTTAAAAAGCAACCTTTACTACTGAGAGCACTAAAGTCTGTTGGACCTCCGTTCTCCCCATAATACACAGTATTACGCATATTACACAGTGGCTCCACTAATTAGGTGGGTGGCCCTTCATTCTCTCGTGTGCGGCTGCCCAGGCACGCACCTTAAAGGGAACTATCCGCGGACAACCAGAATGGAGCTCACGGACCACAGTTTGAGAACTTCTGATCTGTTACCTAAATTAACCACCTAAATGCAGATTGTTGAAGTGGAAAACCTGACTTTGTCTGACGTAGCACTTCAACAGGTGAAAAGAAAAATGTTTTCTTTATTTGAACTAGTTCATTCAAGCTGGAGAAACTGAATGGGAAGAGAGAAAGTAAGGCAGGCTAATCTTCCATTCTATTCCAGGCAATAGACACAAGCCAGATGGCAGATGAAGATTCCATGTTCTAGAAAACCTGGTTGCAAAGATACCTTCAGTTCTCAGTCATTCCAGTTTATTCTTTTTGTTAAGATCAGTTGGTTTGAATATGAAACATGCTTTGATTATGGCAAAAGCTTTCTCCAAACCAAAACCAAAGTACTGAATTCTGGAGAACACTAGCAGTCACTCCACAATTCCAGCTATCCAATATTTTTATCCAATTTTATTTATAGACTGTACAGTACATGTGTCATGGATCTTAATGTGAGGGAAATTATGTAGATATGCAAAGCATGACATATTGATTCAACATATTGAACTGATTGGTTTTCCTCAATTTATTTAAATGATTAGAATAGTTTAAAGAGAGCTTAGCCCTTGAGACAGATGGCTGTAAACTCAAATTTAAGTTTTAAATAACTACATTAAAATGAAGTAAATGATTTTATCCACCCAGCTCCTAAGAACATAGTTAGGGAGGAAAGTAAAGGTACTGTTGTGTACCCACTCTGAAGTCACCTATGACCATAATTCAAATAAAGACAGTATCCTGATTTATTTCGGGGGGGGGGGGGGGGAGTCTAAAAAGAAAAGGAGATGTAAAACCGACCAATCTTAAAAAGTCCTTTTAAACTGCAACTTTTCTACATTTTAAATTTCTTCCCCTTTTTACAAAAAAAGACTCCAAGTTGCAAGGTACAACAAGAGTGTAAAATAAAATGCAGGTCTTTGGCAGACAGTGCATACATAAAAGAGTCTAGTTTAACCTATTAAAACTACTTCCAACACTCATGGAGTAATGCTGTCACCTTAAGTCATGTTTCCCTAAAAGATTAGGGATCTGCTAACTTTTTTCCTTGTGAAATATCAGGAGTTACAGTTATCCTGCAGCAGTGTCATACCTCACTGGGAATGTCTACACAGCAACTAAACACCTGTGGCTGGCCTGTTCCAGCCAACTTCAGTTTGCAATGCTTGGGCTATGAGGCTGTTTCATTGCTGTATAGACTTCCGGACTCTGACTGGAACCCAGGTTCAAGAACCCTGAGAGGTGGGAGGGTCCCAGAGCTTGGACTCCAGCCTAAGCCCAGAAATCTATACAGCAATGAAACAGCCCCATAGGCCAAGCGCCGTGAGCTTGAGCCAGCTGGCATGGACCAGCCACAGATTTTTCTTTGCTGTGTAGACATACCCAGTGTCTCTAATTCCTGTGAACATTCAGTGTCTCCTCTCCCTCCTTGCCACCCACTGTTCTCTAATAAGCTTCTCTTTTAAATGGTGGCACTGTGACATCAATGATAAAACCATTACTTCCCTTTTCTCCCGCCCTCCTTGTCCTCTTTAGTTTTCATTCCGATATCCTTACTGGCTGAAGTGAAATAAATGAAAATGGACAGGGCACAGACTAATGAAGCAGGAAGAAGGTGCACATAGACACAATCAGAGACACGCACACCCACTTGCTAGTGGCTATCTATGACTTAAATGTCATTTCCAGGTACAGGTTCCATATGGCTAAAAGATGGACTAAAAGTCAGTTTAAATCAAACACACTACTTTTCTGCAGCCCTCTCCCAGAATAGAGTTCCAGATTCTTCCTTCACCGCAGCTCCTTAGACCATTCATCATAGAAGTGGAGGTCCTTCTGATAATCAGACATCCTCTAGCCCCAGCACTCCTTGAAGACAACTCTCCTCCTAACCCTCTGTCATGTTCTTCCATAGCAGATATGGACTGGTCACAACAGCTGCTTATACACACCAGATGTGTTCATTATAAGATCCTTTAATGCTCTGGCAGATATGGCTGAGGTTCATTTTAATAAGATATTCTGTACACAGTGCCACCTAGTCAGTGAACAATATAATACAATTTTACATTCCATTACATCTCCACCTTTAAGTTCTACATTCCTACCATTTACACTATCATACTCTCTTTGAAGTTCAGTACATATCAGTCTTTTAAATGTCTCTGAATCGTTCTAGTTTTCTAACTACATGACCCAAACACAACAACTTGGTCATCTGGTTGTCCATTAGTTGAACCAACTGGCTGTGGTCAGCTTGGAATCCTTGAGTCTTCTTCCTCTTGTTCTGCATCTGCAGACTTTGCTCTGTTGATTGTTCTTTCTAAGGAACAAACTGTAGATGTCAACAGTTTCTGTTGAATCTCCATTGTTGATCTTGATCACATGTGATCTGGCACTGAATTCTTTTTCTTCATGACACCTGAGTTGTTCATCACTTTTCCCCATCCAAACAGACATGAACACAGTTCTAGACCTGGCAGTTCTCTGAGTGATGTCTCTTGTAAAGTATTCAAAAGCTTTTTTAGCCTTTTTATCTGATTTGGCTATTCTCTTCATGTCTGGTCATGTTGGAGATAGAATTACTGTTCCAACTTTGGAAAAGAATCGGTGTTGTCTTCTCATCAGGAGTTGTGGTGGATTCTATCCAGGAGCCTCTACTGGTGTTGCTCTGAACCTCAGAAGAGCAAAGAATGGATCTTCCTGCTGCAGGATTTTCTTGGCTGTCTGTACAACTCTCTCAGCCTCTCCATTAGATTATGGGTAATGCAGGCTGCTAGTAATATCAAAATCTTACTTCATTTGGAATGACAAATTCTGCTGCAGTGAATTGTGGTCCATTGTCCATCACTAGTTGTTCTGGAATACCAAAATGAACAAAAGTGTATTTCAGTTTCCTGATAACATTGCAACATGTTATGGCTTTCAAGTACATTATTTCTATATACCTGGAAGATAGTCCATAATGACCAGGTAAATTTGCATAAACCTCTGAATTCACATAAATCTGCAGCTAGTCTCTTCCAAGGTCTCTCTGATGGAGGTGTTTGTATACTCTGTGGTTCAACATTGCCTCAAATTGATTCGTACTGAATCTCCTTTCAAAAGCCTAAGGCCATCAAACAAACACTTAAGTTCGTCCACCTTTCTCACTAGGCCCATCATAGTTGCCATGCTGACTGAGACGGTTGTTGCTCTTTGATCCCATACGCTCTGAATACATACCTTTTGTCTTTGTAAATTGTTTCTGTGGTGACCGCCTGGCCCCTGCAGCTGAGAATACCTCCAGGGCTAGACAGAGCTGTATCAGCTGACTTCAGCTCTGGGCTTTACGGCGATTGTAGGTCCCTTTTGAGATGACTCTGACATCAACTCTTGAGTCAATTTTGAAATTAGTAGTTTTGACCTGGCCATTCAATTTCACTCTCCAGGCAGGCGCTCCGTCATCACAAATGACAGATCCCAGACAATGACAATGGCTCTAGATTGTCTGTAATATGAGTCAGCTCCCTGACTGCTTAGGTGCAACAAACAGCTGCAAAATGTCAATATTTCATGCATTTATTACATCGTGTGCCTCTGGCTGGACAAGCATCCTCTCTTAGCATATGACTTTTTCCCACATATGCTCATGGAAGCTGGAATTTGTCACTCTTAGCCTCGGAGTTCTCTCTCATTGCCTCAAGGTTTTATAGTGACGACTTTTAACACTCAAGTGTCTGTTCATAGCTTCTAAGCTAGTTTCAGGTTTTTCAAGTTGCTCCTGCCTTTTGTTTTGCATTTCCAAAAATCAGAGTTGTCAGCCATCCCCATTCCTAAACACTAATAGCTTTTCTAAAACATTCAACATTTCCCTCACTTCCTGAATTCCCTGGTGAAAACATGCTCCTTCATAAACTACAGTTCTGTGAGGTATAAAGTATGCATCAAACATAGCCAGATCCCTCTTATAGTGATCCTTGAGACTGTCTTCAGTCAAGTCAAAGGATTTAAAAAGATGCTCTATCTGCTTGCCCATAGTACAAATTAGAGAAGATATATATATATATATTTCCAGTTTCTTTCTTTCTTTGCAATTCAAAATCTTGCAAACTACTGCTTCCAGGATATCCGTTGTGAAGGTTTCTCAAAGCCGAAGTTCTCTGGGGCCTTGAAGAGTGGCATGTTGATGAGATCCTGAAACCTTTGTTGCTTTGTTCCTTCTGCTCACTACCTATGCTGCTGGTTTACGTGTGTTTCTGATTCTAGTTTACTCCTGACATCATATCATGCTCTTCTGTACCAGATACAGACTGTGCACAGAGCTTGCTTATACACACCAGATGTGTTCATTATAAGATCTTGTAATGCTTTGCCAAGTACGGCTGAGGTGCATTTAAATGAGATATTTTACACACAGGACCATCTAGTGGCTGAACAGTATTATACATTTTAACATTCCATTACATCCTCCTTAAGGAGGCCACTGAGGGGAGGCTAACTGGACAAGCTGCCTTTATCCAAAGTTCCAAAATTCTCAATTTAAAAATCATATGTTGGGTATCCACCTTAGAATCCTTTAAATACAAGGAATTTGAGGTTTGGGTGTATCAGGTAGAGATTGCTATAAGAAAAGTGCAGAGAGGGGGAATGGAATTCCTTGAGGAGGAGAATCTGTCTGAAGAAGAATGACTTATATCACATCCCCATTCCTAAACACTAATAGCACATAAGATGTTATGATGAAGAAGATAGCTGTTTACTTTCCATTTGCTTTCTTTTAAAATTTGTATTGGTGAATTTATTGCTCATTAAGTAATGGATTACACCATTGACTTGCGCTAAGCATAGTGTGGCAAGGCAATGTGCCAACAGAGCTCTGTCACTGCACTTCCACCTGGATTTACAAAGTACTGTGGATATTCAAGCTGAGTCTTCAACGAGGAGAGGATGATGACCATGCAGTACCATGCAGAATCAGACAACGGTCTTGTTTTCAGTCATGAACATTTTTGACCACTGCTGTACTGTTTGTAAGTACCATTTATTAACTCTTCACTTCAATATATATCAACAATGCATATTAAAAAATCATTATCAGAAGAAGATGCTTGTTATTATACCAAACTAGGTAAGTTCTATCAACAAGGAATTCATATTTTAGTACAACTGATTCAATAAGGAATCAATGGGAGCTAGCAGGGGCTTAGCATTTTTGAAAATGCCATTTATTTAGGTGCCTAAGTATGGATTTCACAGCCTGGCTCCAGGCACCCATTTTTGAAAACCCTGGCCTAGAAAACTGAATTTCAATTTGTGTTCTACGTTGAAAATGACAATTGAATGGGCCTGGGGCACAGCTAAACCAGCACCAAAACAGTACTAACAAGTTACAAGTTACATATATTAATTACCTTTTTATAATATATATTCTTTGTCTATTCTTTATAAATGGTATCTTCAGGTCATCTTACCCATCTTCTCATCATTTTGCAATGTAACAAATATATGCTAAATAATGTGGCAAAAACTGACTTTCTGATAGAGCTTTCAAAAACAAGGACTTTCACGCATCGGTTTAGTCACTGTCCTAAATTTGAATCTTAGACAAGTAAGCTCTTAATTCCTTGGGATGGAGGGTGACTGAAAATATTATATAGTTTGAAGAGTGTTCCTTGAGTTTGTAACCCTTATTCTTTACTCTCCCATTCATTACTTTTCCCAGGTTATACTTGCTGCAAATTTGTATTGCCACAGAGTGATTAATTTCCTGCAACTCAGACCACCACTCTATGTATCCTATTCAGTCCCCTAGAGCCTGGAATGCATGAGTCTCAAAGTCAGTCAAGGATAAAGGTTTGCTGTGTCATGACACCAGCTGAGTCATCATCTGGCCCTCAAAAAAAAGTAACAAAAGGAAACTTTATTTTGAGTTCCCCTTCAGAACTGAGAAATCTTAATTAATATTTATCAAATTCTTAATTTTCCTGTGCTAGAACAGGAATTAGACACAGCATACCAGTCACTTTGCCATTCGTAAATTAGTATATCCCATTATTGTTATTATAATGTGTTAAGTTTCAAATTGGTTAGGAAAAAATCATCATGGTACCATATTATTGTATTATGTAATAGAACATAAAATTTGAATTATTTAGAAGAATTAATAAAACAGCAGACAGAAGTGTTGCTAGTTGGATATAAGTTAACCTAGACTTTCAGAAGTGTTTTGACAAAATTTCTCACTGGAACTATTAAGAATAATAAACCATTTGGCTAAGGAGTAAACATTTTTTCATGGATCAAACACTGGTTAAGTGACAGCAAATTAAGTGAAAAATATGTACATATACATAAGAAGGGGACTGGAGGCAAAATGTGATCACATTTTGTGCAGTTTTGTGAGTAATTATCTTGTACATTTTGTTGACACAATTTTGACATCTTTTTTTCAACTCTGGCCCAAAGGGAATTTTAATACAGAACTACCATGGCCATTCCCCTTCAAAAACCACCACCACTGATTCCCAACTTAATTTTGCACAATCTCGTAAGCATTACTATGTGTGATACATCCAATAATAAGTATCATGCCTGATCAGGAGTAAATGTTCCCCAGCAGGAATAATTTAGCAACAAATATTTTCTTTTGCCTCTTTTAGGTTTATCCCATGCAATTTGCAATAACTTTCTATTATGCGGCACTACTCAAAACATACAATACCTATATCACGCTAATTAAAAACTGGTTGAAAGTATTTTGTTGTATTTTAAAATATATTCTATGTTGAAACTGCACTTTTGTTTCCAGGTGTACAATAAACGTTAAGCATGAAGTGTGTTATGAACAAAACATAAAACAAATACTTGACCATAAACCTTGGGCATTCTACGCCTTCAATCAAACCATTGCAATTAATATGAAATTCTAAATACAGAATATAATGCCACATAAATAGTATAATAGCCAAGTCCTGTCTAAGCAGCCATATGTCTTTTCCCATTGTTCAAAAAAAGGAGATGACTTCCCGTCACTTATGTTTCTGATTAGCAAGGTGATTTATGCCACAATCACTAAAAATGCCAGCAAGTGAATGAGAAAATGCATAGTGACTGCACCAGATGTGCACAATAAACAGGAATCCCATTGTAATCTCTGGTACTTAGTTTATATGAAGGTAATGTAAGAAACACTCTTGGATATGGCAAAGTCACTCTTTTTTTACATTTGACTATAAATGATATGAAATAAATTGCGTGTTTTATACTTTATGGCATGCATACATTGATAAATTAGGTACAGTTTTGTATCCCGACTTATCTACAAGACAAACCTGGCTAAGATCATGGGGATTAATTGCTTCAGAAGTGTGAAATGCAGCTTTTCCATTCTTCTCTGCACACTCAGTGAAGAAACAATGATTAATCACTGTTTAACTATTCTCTTGAGGATCTACAAGATTGCCAAAGCAGGACTTATCCTCATAAATCCAAAAAACACAGGTTTAGATTTGTTGCCAGCAACTGAAAGAACATGAACTTAAAGCCATTCGTTATCAGATTAAAACAATGTCAAGGCTTTACAAACCACCACCAGTGAAAAATTCTCTCTAATCTGCAGCTAACAATGGGAATCAGATTATCAAATCAGATTAAAGAAAAATATATGTATTTACATACATATGATCTCACTTGCGTGCACGCACACACACACACAAAACACTTATCAAAAGTAAAACATCCCACTAATAATAAAGCCAGTCTCACTAGTTCAACCCAATAGAAGCAGTAAACTTAATTGATAAGGTTGCTATTGATATTAAGGCAATGCTGCCCAACACACAGACAGAATTTTAACTGGAACAGTTGCTGTTTGGCTATAACAAAATCCACTTAGTTGATCCTGTAATAAGGCTGTGATTTTTGCATTGTTTAAATACAACTTTTGAAAAACGTCTCAGGCACTGTTACATTTCAAGAGCATAAGAGCTTATTGATTAGATTTTTTTTTGCATTTGTGTAACAGCTTTTAACATCAATATTAAAAAGGTGAATTTTATTACACAAATGACCCATTAGGTTAACTGACCACTTCATCACATTTGTTATTCAAAAAAAGGCTATTTTAACTTTAAAAATTGGCTACAACCCAGGCCAATAGCTACTTTCAATATTTTGCCCACTGTACAAATGTATTTGATGTAATATATATTCTGTTGTACAGTCCTTGAAAAGGCCACCACAGCTCGCAAATGGTTGCTAGTCTATTGTGTGAACATGCACTTTAAAAAAGTCTCAATGTTTTTATATATCTTTAAAAGGGGAACAAGAGAATCCATTGAAGTGCAGCATCTCAAATACTTCTATGGACGATTTCTCTTTGGTTACTCTTTGGACTTAAAAACATTATAGCATTAATAATACGAGGACAAAAGAGGAGGCAACAAATTCAGAGTTAACCATTTAGGTCCAGACATCACTTCAGCAAGTTCTTCAAATGAAAATGCTATAAAATTATTATTACAACCACCTCTGGTAGGATTGTCCTATGTTTCAGCAGGCCAATATACTCTTTGCTTGTCCTAAGATAAGTCTGACAAATGTTTTGTAAGTACCATCTTATGTTTGTCCTACTTTTGTAAAGCAAGGTGCAATGTTACAAAGGCAAGAAACTTTTACCATCATCAGTCTGTACACAGATCAGCCCTGTCTACATTAGGAAACTGACCCATTATTAACAGTGGTTGTCATGATCAAGTCTCCATGAACTTGTGTGGAGACAAGGTTAACTGCTTGTGCAGATGGAACAGATTTTCAACACTATCCCTGAGCTTCAATCATGTTTTCCATAATGATGTTGAAAATTGTTCTTTTCCCATCTATTACCTATTTTCAAGGCCCATTTAGGAGGACCAGTTGCTCATAACAATTGTCAGCAAAAGGTCAGTTTCTCAGTGGAGTCGAGTTTACAATATTTTTGCAATTTACACATTGCTATTTTCTTCAAATACCTAATGTCAATCATTACAGTATGATTACCTTTACATCTATGTACTGTAGAACCTCAGAGTTACGAACTGATCAGTTAACCACACACCTCATTTGGAACCAAATGTACACGATCAGGCAACAGCAGAGACAGAAAAAAAAAAAAGTACATTACCATTCCTTCTTCCCCCTCTCAAACCTCGGTTCCTGCCAGAGACTTTCTGAACTCTAAGAACTTCCTCCCCACAGAGTTTTCCTGCTAATTTTTATCCCTCATTAGTCGCAGCAATGAGGGATAAAGGGCAAAAAGCAATTGGTTACAAGTGGGCTGGACCACTCTCTTTAAAGGGACCAGGCTCAACTATGAAAATGCACTACTTGAAGGTACTCTGATAGTAGAGTGGTGAGGGCAGGATAAAAAAAAAACCTACATAGAACTGGGTGTAAACCATGCCTTTAATGTTTTATGTGCTGTAAACTATATTACCTCTCTAGAACTACAATTTTCTGAGAATGTTACTGATAAGTAAGAATCCAGGTGTGAGGAAAATATAGGTGTTGGGAGACCTACGAAGTATTCAAAACATACTGGTCATAATTATGCATGGTGAGCAACAGGAGGTCTGAAATACAAGTGGTCTGGGAATAATGTTTGGGCATCCAAATGTGTGGGGGTTTTGGATTTCATCATGGGAAAATACAGGAAAGATTTCTATCAGTTCCACTCATTTCTCTGCAGCTTTCAGTGGCAGAAAGATTGACAGAAAGAGAGAAGTTATAAAAGTTTTACTGCCTTCTTTTAAGTTACTGAGAGCTAAGACCTTTTATGGGTGCTATTTTTCATATTTTCCACTTAAAAATTATAAGGTCACCTGATTTTATATGTACAGGCCTCAGGCTCTTAGAATACACCTCTGTCCCGATATAACGCTGTCCTCAGGAGCCAAAAAAATCTTACTGCGTTATAGGTGAAACCGCGTTATTTCAAACTTGTTTTGATCCGCCGGAGTGCGCAGCCCCGCCTCCCAGGAGCGCTTCTTTACCGCGTTATATCTGAATTCATGTTATATCTGGTCGCGTTATATCAGGGTAGAGGTGTAGTTAAAATCAACCAATTTTTAAAATCTTAAAATTATCAAAAATCGTTTTTCTATAAATTAAGTTGTCAGAATTTTAAGATCTGATTTCTTGCAACTTGCCCTGGCTAGCTAGGATCAAAAGCTGTGGAAAACCAGGGATCTAATGTAATGCAGCAAGTAGTGGTTCCTCAGGTACTGGAACTTCAACTGTCACTGGTCCAGCACTGAACACTACACTGAAGTCCAGGTCTGGCAATCTTCAATCTTTGCTTTTATATGATTCACTTTTTTTGTGGCAGCTGATTATAAACACAAAAACAGAGGAGCTAGAAACTACTAAGGTCTGAAGCAAATGCAGGTGAAGCAACCAGTAACATAGAATAAATTAAGTTATTTTAAGGGCCAAAATTTATATTTGAGATCATCACTGAAATACGAAGCAGACACCCATTACAGGCCAACCAAAATAGATGACATTTGAAAAATTTGTTTAATCCTATTTCTGTCTTGCAAAAGGAGACAGGAAAAAGGAGAACAAACTGGGATTTTAATTTCACCATGAATTGGTTGTGGACGATAGACTCCCAGATACTAAATATTCAGCTTTCCAAAATACTGCTTTTTACTGAAAGTTCAAGGCACCTAGCCAGAACAATTCTACTTTCCTTTTATACAACTTCCTCTCCCTCCCCCATGCAACTTGACTCCCTCACATTGTGAATGAATACATGTGTAGTGAAAGATTAACACATTCTTTTTTCCTGTTTAAATACATCTGTGTTGGTAACTCAATTTATTGGTATAAAGTTAGATTATGGTAATTTATTTCCTCTTCAACACATAAATAAGGTATCCTTAATAGATTTCTGTGATTCCTTTTCATATAGTAGCATATTCTCACACATTTAATATTGTAATGCATTTACTAGAACACCAATCGCATACCCTGAACACTATTTTAAAATATCAGCAATTGGCTAGAAATGTTATTCCTCTTCTTTCAGAATTAGTCATCTACTTCTTGCAGCCTTTGTGTCTTCCTACAGTATGCGTAGGGTTTTACAGAAATAAAAATATGATAAGGAAGAAAGTTGTAAAAGTTACAGTATAACACTTCAAACAATATGCTAGAGAATTAGAATGTTATCCTGGATTAATTATCTGAAATTTACATTATAGAATAAAAATAAAATTCTATAATCCTCAGTGTCTCCTTTTAGTGCATCTTTATCTAATTCGCTCAGAAGTCAACTTTTCAAATACTTTTAGAAAGTGCACATTTTCATGCATTGTCTGTTTCTTAATGTGGACACAGTTATGTAATTATTCCAATTATATCAGAATTTATCTTGGAAGAATTGGATCAATCTTCATTCTAAGTAGTATCATCTTAGAAAAACAAAATACATTTGTACTGAAAGCAAATGAATTCTAGCTGTTTACAATATACAAATACCCAGCTCTAGAACACACTTCATTTTACAACTTCTCACCATTTTAGTTGCTGCTAGGTTATATTCTGGCTGTTGGGAAGTGATCCTTCCACCACAGGGTATATTGCAGAACAGTGAGACGAGAGACAAGATTAAAGGATGGGATATGGAAGGATGAAAGATGGTCTAAGAGAACCCTAACTCAACTGGAATAACATTTTAAAATTCCAGCATCTCTTAGGCAGTAAGAATGTTTTCTCAGTGAAAATATCTCAGCTACTTGCAGAACAGTCCTGGAGCCTTAAGATTAGATCTGTCTGGCAGGCAGTGTATTTTAAAGGAACTCGCTGCTACCCAATGGAATTCATGCTGCAGGTCAGGAATTCCCCCGGAGGAAAGGTTCAATTCTAAAGCACCAAGACTCTGCTAAAACAAGAAGTTATTTTTCTAGTGTTACCCACTTAGGAGTTGCATCACTGTTCAGAAATATAGAAACAGATATACACATGCATATGCACATATAAAAGTTATTGTCAGTGTATAAGTTACTGCTATCCTGGGACTACAATAATTTATGTAACATCTGTTTTCATATTTTTTAATTTTTTTCTAATTAACATGCATATTTAACGCATAAATGCTCAGACCACTCTTTTTCTGCTGACTTTGTCCCTTTTTTGAAGTTGTATACTCCTGTGAGGTGTTCAGGGGACATGGAACATTAAATTTGGTTGAAGAGGGGTTAGGTGAATTGTGAACAAAAAATATTTTAGAGTTACCCAAAAGTAGATAAACCTGTTTTGCACAAGAACAAGAATTTTGATTCAATTAGTCATTATATAAAATTAAATAAAATCCGAAGGGACACATCTTTTTCTTAATGCATGACATGTTTGAATGCCATGAGATTTACACAGGAGACAACAGACCCAAAAGAGTTTAAACTCCAACTTATAGTATCTCTGTAATCAATTTTAGCTCTTATTAAAATAGGGAGCAAAAAATTGTGGACTTTTATAATTAATTTCTTATTATAGAGATATAAATTCATATATGTTATTTTAAAAGTCCCCTATGCTCAAGCCTCAAGGTAGTAACGTACACAGAGAAAATAGTACAAGTTGGTCACAATAGCAGCCACAAAAAGGGGGGATTATAATGTAAAAGTTGCTCTTGTAACGTGTTCACACAAACTATAATTAAGGTTAGGGAATGAATCTAAAAAAGGAAGAACATTCTGAGTAATGGACAGAGTTTAGCTGTTTAATTTTGTTTAAGCCAAGAAACTTTATTTTCTAGATTCTGTAAGATTATAGCAGATTGTTCTTTACCAGGCCTCAGGCTATGAATACAGATATACCTTACTCATTTCCTTCCTACCAGTTATGGGTTTTCCCATTTTGTATATACTGATATTTCTTACCCCTTTTTTAAAGGAACATTTCTTGGCTTGTCTAATTTTTTGTGCACCCATATTTTCATACCAATGTTATTAGGTGAACTGAGGCTGCAGACCAGAAGGAGGAGCAGAAGAGTACATGCCACTGCTTCGGTACACATCCTACAGAAGTCTTGGTTTTGTTATAGTTCTGATTCACTTGTCTGAAAGATTTGAGAATCAGAGAGAGAGAGAGAGAGAGAGAGAGAGAGAGAGAGAGAGAGAGAGAGAGGTTACAGCTGCCCAGTCTGTCATGTTCTTCCCCATCTCTACATTCAATGTAACGGGCCCACTGATTCCTAACACCTACATCTAAGCTTAAACGGGCCTGCAGTCCTGCACATGATACTATGCCAGCGAGACATTCATTTTGAGAGTTAGAGCACTCCTGTGGTCAGCCAGATATGACAGATTAGTGCCTTGTATGAGGAAAAAGGCACAGTTCCCAACTAACACTCTCCACAGGTTTGGGAGACATGACTACTGCCTCCCTTCCACCTCTGCTTCCAAAGGTTATGGATCCATGAACTATAAGGCACCACATTCAAGTGATAGCATGCCATTGGTTGACAGGTGCTGCAAAGCAGCCACCAGAGATGTCTTTGGTCCTATGTCCCACAATCTGCTATCAACTGACAGTAACAACACCTCTTTTCAAAAGAATTAACACATGCAGCAAGCCATTCTTATTCCCAAAATAAGTTATTTTAAAATTAAACACCCTCCTCCCCCACAACCTCCAAACACTCGATATTAAAACATTTCCAACTCAGGAAGAAAACACTTTTTTCCCCAATTACTGCAAAACAGAACCAGTCCCTCATTTTCTTCAAAAATGGTATTTTTTTCTCTATGTATCCCTAAAATTGAATAATGGCCACATTGGTATTTTACCATTCGGTTTTAAAATAATTAGTTGACCCAGAATGGATACATAGTATAATATGCTAAGTTTCCATTAAGACTATTTTACAAGAGGTTTGATGATAAAAATTATTAAATATATTATGAACCTTCTACTCATACATGAATAATAGCAATTTGTCAAAAGAATGAGGAGTACCACTTTCGTGGGCTAAAACCCACTTCATCAGATGCATGCAGCGGAAAATAGTATTTTACACTGCATGCATCTGATGAAGTGAGTTTTAGCCCATGAAAATTTATGCCCAAATAAATTTGTTAGTCTCTAAGGTGCCACAAGTACTCCTCGTTCTTTTTGCTGATACAGACTAAACACAGCTACCATTCTGCAATTTGTCACTATTTGAATACAAAAACTAAATCAAAATGCACATTATGAATACAAAATGGCTGCAGTCTCATGATGACAATCATTTTAGTTGTACTGAGCTCCACTGAAACCTGAGACTTCACCAATTATATATGCCTGAGAGTCTAAGCAAAGTGCACTCTGTGGGCTAGGTACATGGCAAGTGGGGCTCATTGATATACCTATATCTGACAGTTAATACAGAAAAAGCTCTAAATTATCATTGTTACCCTCGTTTCTCCCCACCACCCTCTTTCTCCACCTTGCTTCATCTTCATTTAAAATTAAATGGCTCTCTGGAGGAGGAACCGTGTCTTCCTTTATGTTTGTACAGTGCCTCTAGGTGCAACTACAACACAAATAATAATAAACTGGGGTTATAACTTCCTCAGAAGCCCCATAACACAATTTCAACGGAACCACAGGAATGATAACCCCCCATCTTCCTTCATCATTGCCTGAAACTACTTTTCCCTTATTGCAAACACTTCTTCTAGTTTCCCACTGACTGGCCTGGCTCACAATGCCAAAGATGACTCTTCAGGCTCCTTACAACGGTCAGCTTCTATAGAACCTGGTGATGTTTGGTGTAGAATCATAAGTATTGCTCCAGGATCTGGTTGATTATTTCTGTGTGGCCATTTGACTGAAAATGGTAGGCAGAGGAGAGGGGGACGTACACCTCTAAAAAAACACAATGCCTCATGCAAGAAGCAGGCAGTAAACTGGGGACCTCCGCTGGAGATGAAATGATCCAGGAAGCCATAAAAATGGACTACACATTGTTTATCCAGAGCCAGACAGTTTCCCCTGCAAAAGGGTAAACCTGTGCAGGGAATTAAGTGGGACATTTTAGAATAGCAATCCACCACTGACAGGATGGTCATGAAGCCACTGGATTCTGGTAGTTCTGCCACAAAGTCCAAGGAGATGGCCTTGAAAGGCCCAGACGGGGTGTCCAGCAGTTGGAGGAGATCTCACGGATTCTGGAATGGGATCTTGTTATAGGCACACACCTGGCAGGAAGCAACAAAGGACCCTTTTGTGGGTTGCATACAGGGCCACCAGAAGTACCGGGACATTAATTGTTGGGTTTAACATAGCCCCATGTGTCCTGCCAGGGTTCAGTCATGGCACAATTAAAGAACTGCCAGTCTTGCAGGTACTGGGGGAACATAAATGAGGTCCCTTTTGAATGTTATCCCCTCCCCAGGTGTCGCGTGGTTCTCAGTTGATAATGACCATGTCACTGGGTAGAATTCCAGAGACAGAGGCAGAGCTTCTGCTCATCTGCAAATCCTGGCGGTAGGTTGTGTATTGGAAATTATGGGACTTGAGAATGTGGGCTGGTTCTGGACTGGATTCTCGGGGGTTAGAGCCATACATTCAGGACTTTGCCATTTCTAGTTCCAGGGTGATAGGGCAAGGTAAAGTTGAGCTGAGAAAAGAATAGGGCCACCAGAGCGATCATTGGTTTAGTGCCTTGGCCCTATGCAGTTACTCCAGCTTCTTGTGATCGGTAAACATTTGGACCAGATAATAGGCCCCTTACAAGTAGTGTTGCCACTCTTCAAAGGTAGTTTTAATTGCTGAGAGTTCTTTGTACAAGATCTCATTGTTTTGCTCAGCAGGAGTAAGCTTCCTCAAGTAGTACACAATAGGGTGCAGTATTTCATTGGGTCAGTGCCTCTGGGAGAGGACTTCCCCAAATTGCTGTGCTAGAGGCATTGGCTTCTATAATGAAAACTTGTAGCACATCTGGCATGGGCCAATACTGGAGGAATGGTGAAGGCAAACTTTAGCTGCTTGAATGCCTGCTGGGCCTTGGACACTGGGTATTTTTCTGGAGAAGATCAGTGAGGGCCTTGGCTTATTTTGAAAAGTTCGAGATGCATTTCTGGTAAAAGTTTGTGAAGCCTAAAAAACATTTTATGTCGCACACATTGCCAGGCAGGGAGGGTGCCCAGTCGCAGACAGCCTAGACCTTGTGCCGATCCATCTTGATTCTCTGCGGGGACAGAATGAAACCCAGGAATTTGACTGAGGCACTTCTAAAATTTAGCAATAAAGACAATGTTGTCACAGTCTCCCCAGGACTGTACGGACGTGAGCAATGTGTTGGTCCAGATCGTCTAACAAGATAAATATCATCAAAATTCACCATTACAAACTGGTTCAGCAGGTCTCATACATGGTTAATGAAGTGCCAGAATGTTGCTGGGGCATTAGTCAATCCAAATGGCATGACTAAATAGTCAAAGTAGCCAGCGGGTCTGAATGGCAGTCTTCCATTCATCCTGCACTTGGATAAGGACGAGATTGTAAGCTCCCCAGAGATCCAGTAGAGTGTGTGTGTATGTGTGTGTGTATGTGTGTATATATATATATAATATATATACACACATACACACACACTCTACTGGATCTCTGGGGAGCTTACAATCTCGTCCTTATATATATGTATATGGGGGCCACCACATGGTTCAACAACTCAGGCTAGCGGATAACGGTTCAGGACTCAATCAACGCAGAGGCAACGTCCGCCTTTTTTTTTTTTTTAAACCAAAATGACTGGGGCATTGGCTGGTGAAGTTGACTTGTGGATGAACTCCCAGGCCAGTTTCTCTCGGAGGTATTTGTGCAACGCAACCAGTTTAACTCTGACATTGTGTATATCCACTCAAACTGTATCTTCCCCCCGACTGGATTTCTCTGGGGCAACCATAGTCTTGATGAGGGTGGAGGCTATCTGCATTCTTCTTCTCAAAGATGTCAGCATAATCATAGTAATGGGGCGGGAGTAATTCCATAGTTCCTTCAGTAAGTGTTTTGAATGAAGGAGACTAAACCTACTTGAACCTTCTTGGGCCTGGGTGCAATGCCTACTGATCCCTGGCCATGCCATTGGCAGAATTCTGATGGGAAAGTAACCGTCTGTTCTCGTCGATGAATGAGGGGAGTCATCAAGCGTTAGCCAGGAGATGCCAAATAACAGGGGAAAACGCGAGGAATTGATCACGCCAAATTGTATTATTTTTCTGTGTCCCTGAACAACAGTCTCCCAGGAGACAGTCTACTTCACAACTGAACCCGAATACAGCAGAGAGCTGTCAAGAGTTTCAATCTCGTCCAGTGTGGCCTTGTGTTGCAAGGGAATCTCTAGGGCCTGAACTGTAGCTGCATCCATAAAATTGTCTGCTGCTCCCGAAACAATAAGGGATTGTTGGAGGGGAATCTGTTGGGAGTTCCCTCAGATGCACAGCTGGACAGGCACCTGCAAATGGGAAGCCCCTGGATAGGGCTCAGGATGTGTCTCAGTGAGGACTACTGTATGGGGAAATTCTCTTCTCTCAAGGACCAGGTCAGTTCCCCTCACCGTGCCTGGACCAGCTTGTTTCTCCAAGCTCTTCAGTGTTTGTACGGGGCAGGCCAAGATGGCACAGCCAGGTTCACTGCAGTAGAAGCAGAGGTGTTGCTGACAGCACCATTCCTTTTCTTCAGGAGTGAGCCACTGATGAGCCAGATCAGCTTGTATAGCTTCCGCAGACAATACCAAAGATCACGTAATGGTAGAGGGACTGCAGGGAACCTCATTTCTCCTCTCTTTGTTTTCTCAGCTAATCATCTGTGCAGATGGCAAGGTCCACAAGGGCATGTACGCCTGTAGGCATTGTTACACATATTCCTCTTGGATTTCTTCCTGAAAGCTCCACCGAAATTGGTATAGCTGTGCTGCAATGCTCCACTCTTTATCTGCTCTAAGACAATGCAAGCATGCTGCATAAGAGGCCACTGTGCCTTGCCCCTGCCGGAGTCTCCTGGGCCATTCGAGCTTGGTGCGGGTCATCAAAGATGGTTGATACTGACTGGAGAAAGACATCCCAATTTGACAGCACTGGGCTCTGGCCTTCCAGCTGGGCGGGGGGAGTGGGGGGGGGTCAGGCCAGGGGAGCAGGAAGTGCAAGGCACATAGTCCAGAGCAGGAAGGAGAGCGGTTATTTGGACAGATTCCTGTTCCTGCTTAAGTAGGTCCAGCGGGCCTATTGGCTGCTCTGGGACTCCACCAATAGGACCTTGGGGAGGAGCCTCAAACTGGTATGGGGCTTGGTGGATTCTATGTAAGCCGTTGTCAGCAGGGTGCCAGATGGAGGGTTGGAGTGTGGCCACTCCCACTGGTCTTGAACACAGGTTTGTGGGTCTTGACAGCAGGTAGTTTAGGTTGCAAAATTTACATTGGTCACAACTTTGCAAGTGTTCCGGGTAGGAATTTATTCAATAAACAGTCCAGTTCCCTGGTAAATTGAAATTGGAAGCAGATTAGGATCACCAATCCTGTTCCTCTGCTTCTTCAGGAAGTGCCTTCTCCTAATGCCTGGTAAAGCAAGGAGACCATTCCTTTAGCTCCAGTATGAGGGAAGGGCAACAGGATCCCAGCAATGCTGCTGGGACCAGGTTAAATGTGTGCAATTTGGGCGGAGGGAGGGGCAGGACACTGACAATAGCCCCCAGGTCATCCAGATGATGGAAGGAGGCATGACCAGTTTCCCAGATATGTTACCTAATATAATTGTGGCCTATTTGAACCACACTCTTGCTGTCCTGTCTTGCCTCCCTGTGATCTTCAGGACAATAGAATTTATGGATCCATAATACGAGTGTCTGATTTTCCTCTGAGAAATTTTTCCTCTTTCTCTAATGTTATTTTTAATTAAACTTTTTGACAGTAACCTTCATTCAACTAATATGTGCCTTCAACCTTAACCAAGCTTGTATGTGTGAATTTGATTTTTGGCCAGACATATTCCCTAAATTCACAAAAAAAAAACCACCCCAACCTCTTGATTGCTTATTACAGTCATGTGGCCAGATTCACTCAATTTATGTAGCCTTGGTGGTGGAAAGTCCAGCAGGGAAAAAAGATTGCAGTAGCACAATGTGACCCCCATGTTCTCTTCTTCTGGAATGGGAGAAGAGGACTGGACAGGGCAGGGCAGGGCAAAATGCGGACAGTGTTGGCTCAAAATGCAGCACAGTCAGGACAGCCTGAGGTTCTGTCTTCACTGACATAAAAGGTAATTAAAATAACCCCAAACAACAGCAAGATAAACAGGGGATAGTTATCTTGCTGTAAAATCCTAAGTGGACACAAGACAATTGTAGTGTTCACCGTGAGGTAGCTAAGTGAGGTCAGCAATCAATCCCTGACTCATGGTTGACCTCACCTAGTTAACCTCAGGGTAAGATAAAGTACGTTGTCTACACTATGTTTTTGAGCAGGGAAAGCTAATGCACATCAGTTATGCCGTGGTAAAAGCAACCCTTTTTGTCAGTGAAGACATAGCCTGAGAGCAGACTGATTCAGCACTTCCCCTCAGCAATTCCTCCTATTGGAGCTCTTGTCTAGCAGTTTAAAGCCACCACCTCACTTGCAGCAAATCCAAAGGTGGAAGTAGTGGAAACAACATCTGCCCTCCCTTGGGGTAAATGCCCTCTTGTGAGGTGTGAGGGGCTTCAAGGAAGCTTATAAATCAACTGGAAAACATATCAAAACAGATGACAAAAACAGATGGAAACTGAAATGAAAATTGACATCTTCACTATAAGGAACTGCCTTATAGCATGACCCATGCAAATTTATGTTATTGCTCTGACTCCTCATTATATACAATATATACCAGCAACTACTCCATAAATGGCAGGTTCCTTTCTTCTTAAACACATTAAGTAACTAAATACTTTTCTATTTAATGAAATATTTACCTCAATATTTGGGATAAAAATATTTTCTTCCTTTTACACAGATAGTATTTCTCATAGGACTTCTCTTAGAAACAAGATGTTCCTCTATCAAATTGATCTAACAAGCAAAACTTTACATACACGCAAGAATGTTTTGAACGCAGTCTCTAAGTGATCAGAGAGCCACAGAGCAGAGAAGAGCAATTTACAAAACTAAGTCACTCAAAAGGGAAAACGTTTTATTTAAAAAAAAAAAATCTTTTCTTTTTTTACACGGCTGGACAGCATCTTGTGTGAACTCTTTCCTGGCCTTGACCCATCAGATCATTATGATGATGTTGCCCTTAGATAACCATTAAAGACCATATACCAACGTTTTATAAACTTTCTTTTTTAATATTACTTTCTTCATTGCATACTGCAGATAACACACCCTTCATTACAAGAGTCACTGATCCAATACACCTCTCTGTGAATGGACTCAAGCACACTAATTTGACAGGCTGCATTGGTAAGCTGCGGGCCCAAAAATGCATGTACAAAGTTAGCATCTTTCTCAATGATTTACTGAAAGCAGCAGCTCGTTTTAATAAAACCATCCCAAAACATAAAATTGATTGAACCAACTGCTGTGCAGGGCATACATAACAGCTGATCAAAATCATTCAAGATTTTTATTCCTACAGAATCTCTCCAGAGCATGTAGAGATTTTGTGGATTTTTTTTCCACAACACCTTATCACTTCAATTCTGATTCAGAACTCACTAAGGCAAACAGGAAAATTAAGGCCCACTTATATCTGTGTGGCAAGGGTCAAACTGTAAATACAAACCAGATCAAAAAAATTTCCCACTCTGACAAAATGAAAACCAAATATATTTTGCATTCACAATAGTATCCATAATACAGAATTGGATTCAACTCTCCTGTTTTTAGCTCAAAGGGATTTAGCATGGTAGGGCTAACTACATTCTGTAGGTAGGTCTCGCAGAAAAGTTATGTCATATACACCATGGATTTTGCTAAGACACACAGTCACCATTTGGAAAAAGTTTTATGAGGTAAAATTTTTACTGTGCAATTATTTTTAAGAAGATCACATTGTGCAAGTTTAAAAATTAGGAAAAAAGAAAACTTTTTTTTAAAAAGCACATATCTGCAAACTTTTGGTTTTTTTTATATAAATATCATTGTAAAAAGAATTTATCCATTTCATTGAGACTCACAAAAAAGTTCACCTTTTCAAAACATGCTACATGAGGCTTTTGCTTTTTGAGTAAAGTAATTTTATGGTATTTGTGTCACAATGAAGGACAAAGATAAGCCAACTGTTTAGATTCCTCGCCTTTATGTTGTGGCTTTGATCACTAACAATGCTGTGTGAACAGCCAACAGAAGGCTGACATTTCATAAAATATGCAGTGATAAAAACTAATACTGTAGCATCTGGGAGCGATATATAAAATGCAGAAATACACCTAATAACTGTGATCTTAAATTACAAGTTACTAAAAGCTAAATAAGCAGCATAACTAAAAGAAACAGAAAGATTAAGACAGGATTTTTGTGCTTCTGTTCCTAAAAATAAACTTTAAAAATATTAATCCAAGAAATGTAATCCATAATTCTTAACACTTCTTCGCGTTCCCTTGGATCTTAAAAGCAGACTTCTAAGAAGAGTGCTTTTTTGCTGTGTTATTGGGTCTCAGCACAAGCTAAACACATTGTAAAACCTTTGTGCGGTATTAAGGTTCTAATACATCGTGAGGTCATTTTCTTTCAAAAATATAAACCATATAAAAAAGTTAAAGCCTAGTCACAGACTTTTCACTCCTGTGGCACTAATTCGGCGAACAGCAGAGGCTAACAGCGGGAGTTTGCCTGGGAGTTCGCCTAGGGAGAGCGCACTGAGGCTTTCATCTGCAGGTTTCTCCGAGTAGTTCCTGCAACAGTTGAGGAAGCTCCTAAGAGGACGGTGATATGGAAGGTGAGCGATCAGCTGTTGTAACCTGCACAGGTTGTGCCATGTTTGTCTTTCTTCCGCAGGACAGAAGCGACTTTGTCTGCACAAAGTGCAAGCTGGTCTCCATATTGGAGGAGAAGGTTCGAGGGCTGGAGAAACAAGTATCAACTCTGCGTTGCATAAGGGAAAATGAAGATTTCCTGGACAGACGTCAGGAGATGCTTCTACGGCCACAATGTTCTGAAGATTCAGAGCAGGCACAGCAGGGACAGAAGGATTGTGAGGAGGTTTGGCAGCATGTGACCTCCAGAAGAAGAAAGAGGAGCGTCCATGCACCAGCAATGGAGATACAGGTGAGGAATCGTTTCCATGTTCTCTCTACAGGTGCTAATGCGGAGAGTGGACTAGATGGCCCATCTGAGGGAAGGGAGCAGAAGGAGACTCCACCGATTGGAACGCAAAAGATGCACTGTCCTAGGGATGGGGGTTCCACGACCACCACTCCCAAGAGGAGGAGGAGGGTGGTGGTGGTCGGGGACTCCCTCCTCAGGGGGACTGAGTCATCTATCTGCCGCCCTGACCGGGAAAACCGAGAGGTCTGCTGCTTGCCTGGAGCTAGGATACACGATGTGACGGAGAGACTGCCGAGACTCATCAAGCCCTCGGATCGCTACCCCTTCCTGCTTCTCCACGTGGGCACCAATGATACTGCCAAGAATGACCTTGAGCGGATCACTGCAGACTACGTGGCTCTGGGAAGAAGGATAAAGGAGTTTGAGGCGCAAGTGGTGTTCTCGTCCATCCTCCCTGTGCAAGGAAAAGGCCGGGGTAGAGACCGTCGAATCGTGGAAGTCAACGAATGGCTACGCAGGTGGTGTCGGAGAGAAGGCTTTGGATTCTTCGACCATGGGATGGTGTTCCAAGAAGAAGGAGTGCTAGGCAGAGACGGGCTCCACCTAACGAAGAGAGGGAAGAGCATCTTCGCCAGCAGGCTGGCTAACCTAGTGAGGAGGGCTTTAAACTAGGTTCACCGGGGGAAGGAGACCAAAGCCCTGAGGTAAGTGGGGAAATGGGATCCTGGGAGGAAGCACAAGCAGGAGAGCGCAACAGGGGAGGACTCCTGTCTCATGCTGAGAAAGAGGGACGATCATTGAGTTATCTTAAGTGCCTATACACAAATGCAAGAAGCCTGGGAAACAAGCAGGGAGAACTGGAAGTCCTGGCACAGTCAGGGAACTATGATGTGATTGGAATAACAGAGACTTGGTGGGATAACTCACATGACTGGAGTACTGTCATGGATGGATATAAACTGTTCAGGAAGGACAGGCAGGGCAGAAAAGGTGGGGGAGTTGCGTTGTATGTAAGAGAGGAGTATGACTGCTCAGAGCTCCGGTATGATACTGCAGAAAAACCTGAGAGTCTCTGGATAAAGTTGAGAAGTGTGAGCAACAAGGGTGATGTCGTGGTTGGAGTCTGCTATAGACCACCAGACCAGGGGGATGAGGTGGACGAGGCTTTCTTCTGGCAACTAGCAGAAGTTGCTAGATCACAGGCCCTGGTTCTCATGGGAGACTTTAATCACCCTGATATCTGCTGGGAGAGCAATACAGCGGTGCACAGGCAATCCAGGAAATTTTTGAAAAAGTGTAGGGGACAATTTCCTGGTGCAAGTGCTGGAGGAACCAACTAGGGGCAAAGCTTTTCTTGACCTGCTGCTCACAAACAGGGAAGAACTAGTAGGGGAAGCAAAAGTGGATGGGAACCTGGGAGGCAGTGACCATGAGATGGTCGAGTTCAGGATCCTGACACAAGGAAGAAAGGAGAGCAGCAGAATACGGACCCTGGACTTCAGAAAAGCAGACTTTGACTCCCTCAGGGAACAGATGGGCAGGATCCCCTGGGAGAATAACATGAAGGGCAAAGGGGTCCAGGAGAGCTGGCTGTATTTTAAAGAATCCTTATTGAGGTTGCAGGAACAAACCATCCCGATGTGTAGAAAGAATAGTAAATATGGCAGGCGACCAGCTTGGCTAAACAGTGAAATCCTTGCTGATCTTAAACGCAAAAAAGAGGCTTATAAGGAGTGGAAGATTGGACAAATGACCAGGGAGGAGTATAAAAATATTGCTCAGGCGTGCAGGAGTGAAATCAGGAAGGCCAAATCACACTTGGAGTTGCAGTTAGCAAGAGATGTTAAGAGTAACAAGAAGGGTTTCTTCAGGTATGTTAGCAACAAGAAGAAAATCAAGGAAAGTGTGGGCCCCTTACTGAATGAGGGAGGCAACCTAGTGACCGAGGATGTGGAAAAAGCTAATGTACTCAATGATTTTTTTGCCTCTGTCTTCACGCACAAGGTCAGCTCCCAGATTGCTGCACTGGGCAGTACAGCATGGGGAGAAGGTGACCAACCCTCTGTGGAGAAAGAAGTGGTTCGGGACTATTTAGAAAAACTGGACGTGCACAAGTCCATGGGGCCGGATGCGCTGCATCCCAGGGTGCTAAAGGAGTTGGCGGGTGAGATTGCAGAGCCATTAGCCATTATTTTTGAAAACTCATGGCGATCGGGGGAGGTCCCAGATGACTGGAAAAAGGCTAATGTAGTGCCCATCTTTAAAAAAGGGAAGAAGGAGGATCCGGGGAACTACAGGCCAGTCAGCCTCACCTCAGTCCCTGGAAAAATCATGGAGCAGATCCTCAAGGAATCAATTATGAAACATTTAGAGGACAGGAAAGTGATCAGGAACAGTCAGCATGGATTCACGAAGGGGAAGTCGTGCCTGACTAACCTAATTGCCTTCTATGATGAGATAACTGGCTCTGTGGATGAGGGGAAAGCAGTGGATGTCTTATTTCTTGACTTTAGCAAAGCTTTTGATACTGTTTCCCACAGTATTCTTGCCACCAAGTTAAAGAAGTATGGGCTGGATGAATGGACTGTAAGGTGGATAGAAAGCTGGCTAGATCGTCGGGCTCAACGGGTAGTGATCAATGGCTCCATGTCTAGTTGGCAGCTGGTTTCAAGTGGAGTGCCCCAAGGGTCGGTCCTGGGGCCGGTTTTGTTTAATATCTTTATTAATGATCTGGAGGATGGTGTGGACTGCACTCTCAGCAAGTTTGCAGATGACACTAAACTAGGAGGCGTGGTAGATACACTAGAGGGTAGGGATCGGATACAGAGGGACCTAGACAAATTAGAGGATTGGGCAGAAAAAAACCTGATGAGGTTCAACAAGGACAAGTGCAGAGTCCTGCACTTAGGACGGAAGAATCCCATGCACTGCTACAGACTAGGGACCGAATGGCTAGGTAGCAGTTCTACTGAAAAGGACCTAGGGGTCACAGTGGACGAGAAGCTGGATATGAGTCAACAGTGTGCTCTTGTTGCCAAGAAGGCTAACGGCATTTTGGGCTGTATAAGTAGGGGCATTGCCAGCAGATCGAGGAACGTGATCGTTCCCCTTTATTCGACATTGGTGAGGCCTCATCTGGAATACTGTGTCCAGTTTTGGTCCCCACACTACAAGAAGGATGTGGAAAAATTGGAAAGAGTCCAGCGGAGGGCAACAAAAATGATTAGGGGTCTGGAGCACATGACTTATGAGGAGAGGCTGAGAGAACTGGGATTGTTTAGTCTCCAGAAGAGAAGAATGAGGGGGGATTTGATAGCAGCCTTCAACTACCTGAAGGGGGGTTCCAAAGAGGATGGAGCTCGGCTGTTCTCAGTGGTGGCAGATGACAGAACAAGGAGCAATGGTCTCAAGTTGCAGTGGGGGAGGTCCAGGTTGGATATCAGGAAAAACTATTTCACTAGGAGGGTGGTGAAACACTGGAATGCGTTACCTAGGGAGGTGGTGGAGTCTCCTTCCTTGGAGGTTTTTAAGGCCCGGCTTGACAAAGCCCTGGCTGGGATGATTTAGCTGGGAATTGGTCCTGCTTTGAGCAGGGGGTTGGACTAGATGACCTCTTGAGGTCCCTTCCAACTCTGATATTCTATGATTCTATGATTCTATAATTCAAATCCTGCCTTGGCCAAAGTAAGTGTAAATCCTTCCAAACAGGTGCATATACCAAATGTATCTAAGGGTACATATTACAGGAATTTTTACATTACATTATTTACATTTGGAACAAAGAATAGCATATAAGATAGGTGGGAGGCAAACCAATGACTCTGAAAAGTAGACTTGATACAGTCATAGTAAATAAATACATGAAGATGAACTCTTACTCTGATGTTTTAGCTAGGATGCTGAATGCAATTCTTAGATGCATAAGTATGGAAATACCAAATAGAAGTAGGGAGGTGTTATTACCTCTGTATATGGCTTTAGTGAGACCACTACTGGAATACTGTATCCCCATCTGGTGTCTACACTTCAAAAATGATGTTGATAAACTGGAAAGGGTACAGAAAAGAATTCCAGAATGATTAGAGATCTGGAAAACCTGCCTGTAGTAAGAGAGAGACTTAAGAAGCTCAGTATATTCGTTTACTGAAGAGAAGTTTCAGAGGTGACTTGACCACAGTGTACAAGTAGCTGCAGTGGGGGAAAGTTTGATAGTATACAGTTCTTAAATCAAGCAGAAAAAGGCATAAAGAAATCCAATGATGGAAGCTGAAGATAGGCAAACTGAGACTAGAAATGAGACACAATTTTAACAGTGAGGGTAATTAATCACTGGAACAACTTAGGTAGGGACATGGTGCATTCTCCATCACCTGAAGTTTTTAAATCAAAACTAGATATCTTTCTAAAAGATGTGTTATAACTCAAATGGAAGTTATGAGCTCGATGCAGAAATTACTGGATGAGATTCTTTAGCGTGTATTATGCAGGAGGTCAGACTAGATGATCATCAATGGTCCCTTCTAGCCTAAAATTTTAATGTTAAGATGCACTTGACCATGTTTATTGATCATCTCCTTCCTTGTTTGTGACTGTGGGGGCTACCTAGCTTCCTCTTAAGTGTTAGTCAACATCTTTGTAGTAACTAGAGCAATTGCTTAAATGGAAAAGTAATATTAGAAAGTATTTTAGCTTTCTTTAACAGAATGCATCATCTGGAACCAAGGAGAAGAACCAGTACCCTATGATTCAATAGCTTTATTCAGACCATTGATAGTCCACAGACTACAGTTTGAGAACTACTGGTCTAATTCAAAGAAAGCTAATAGGAATCTGAAACAATTAAAGCAAAGCATGTTAACCAAACAATGCCCTAAATCACCTGAGCATAATGTTGCAATAGCTTCTTATCTGCAATCAAAAACTGGATAGGATTTGTTTAGATCAAATCTGAGGCCTACATTAAACAGCAAAACAGCACAAAGACTTAAACTTACCTAGTAATTAACACTGAATTCAATCTTTAGCATTAGGCTGTCATGCACTAATATCAGAACTTTATGTATCAGGTAAAAAAAAAAAAAAAAGAGGATGGAAAATAAAATCCATATTTAGTGCCTGAAGAACTGTGAAGCATATTTTCTGTCTGAAAAATCCCATAACAACAGTTAAGTATGTGGGAGGCAATTGTCCTTGTGCTTATAATTAGTGTCTGAATTTAGGGATTTCACTGCTTAATGCACACCCACCCGCCTGTTATTCTTTCTGCCGTTTTTTGTGTAACTTAATGGAGATAAATACTCTTTTCCCACCTCATATTTACATCAGTGCTATTTAATTTTTTTAAAACTGTTATAATAGGTTAAACAGCAGCCTCAAATCATTCTTCATCTCCCACTGGACAAAGAATGGCATTACAGGACTGAGAGTAGATGAAGGCATATTTACATTCACAGTGTTCTTAACTATAACATTTATGTAAATTATGATTTTACATTTGCAAATTCTCTAATTTTTGGTTTCACTGAATACTTTACTACTCTTTCATCATTAACTTTCTATGTATATTACAAGCTGTGAAAACTCCAATGGAAAATAAAGAAGCTGTCCAAGCACTGAAACAGTGGCTAAAAGCTAAATGCTTTCTGTAAAAGGAGTTATGCATCTACTTCTAAATTGTTCTTACTTCTCTGCAAACATGGAGCTAGACTTAATCTGTGAACCTACTACAGCTGTTCCTTCAGTTGGTCTCCTTCTGCACTTGGACCACATTTAGCATAACAGGCATTTTAAAAACTTTTAAATAGAACTGCCTTTCATGGTCTTCTCTATAATTTTACATAGATCTTTACAATTTACTCCAACCCATTAATTATCACTGACTTTATGAAATAAAAGGTAGTCCCTTTCGCATCTGTACATATCAAAACTCAATTTGCCTATCCATTGCCAAAATGTTTTGAAAGCATTGTGTTAATTATAGAGTTGTAACCAAAGACCACAAACATAAAAAAATGGAAATTCCCAAATAGAAAACTTCATTAGCTAACAGTTAAGTTTCAAAAACAATACTCCAAAAAAGACATGATTACACACACAAAGAAGTTTTCAACATGGAAAACTATGGAAATCACCTCTTAAGAATTGGTATTCAACTCTGACACCTAACACCACACACACTTAATACAGATCCCAAATGTTTTTGTGCACATCACCACTTTCACTTTGATTCTGGAATGATGAGAGCTAGCAGTATTTCCTTTGTTTATTTCATACCTAGGGCCTGACCCTGAAACCTCCACTCTCATGCATTTAAAATTTACCAGATGAGACTCCTATACTATGAAAGGTTATATTGGGTTGAAAAACTTTTTTGTTAGGCCTTTATATGACATTTGCAAACTATGGTTTTAGACACTTGATAGCAACTGCTTTTTGTCACTACCAAAGCCTGGGACACATACAAGTCATTTCTATGGTGCTGATTTCTCTATATCTGGGCAACATTACATACATATAGAAATATGTTAGTCATCTCAAGCAAGTGGAATAAATCATAAGTGCAGTGTACTAGTGTTGGTCTGCTTTATGAAGCAGATGGATAGGTGCTGAACTGTTTTTTTCAAGGCATTGTTCAAGGTGAGCCTAAAGCAGAATGCAATACAACTGTCCAGCAGTGAAGTGCAAAGATATAGAACACTACAGGTAAGTCCACATTTGTACGATAGGGGCACATTCTCCTAGACCACTGAAATGGAAGAAGAGTCTTCTGGCTACTGCTGCTTTGTGGACATCAAGACGCAGAGATGAGCGTAAAAAGACACCAAGCTGGTGGATGAGCTTGACAAATCGAAAGCAGAAGTTATTAATCAATGGTGAGATGATAGCCCCTCAAAATGCTTCTGCCCATTATCATTTCTCTTTCCTGGATTAAGAATGAACCAGATATTTTCCAGGTAAGTACCTATTTCCCTTAGACACTGGGACAGCAGAAATCTGCCTGTCTGTGCCTGATAATGAGCAGACAGAGTGGGGTGTCATTATCAAATTGATATGAAACATGGTTATCCTTAGGCAATTCCCCCCCAACCCCGCCGTGGCCCTACAAATACGATGAAGAGAGGATATGATAGAGTTGTGGGATTCCACTACGGCGAAATCTTAGTGGAGCTGCCCATCAAAACTCTGGAATCTAATCATAGGAAAAAGTAAAACCATTTTAACATGACTCCTGGATTCTATAGATGAAAATCTAGACGTGTAACACTCTCTATCCCACCTTCAATCCTCAGGTGCCTACAGCAATTTTTAAAAAGGACACAAGCACTTCTGTTAAGCATTCTAATATAGAATTTGGCTGGACAAGATAATAAAGGGAAGCAATAAACAATTACCATAAGAATTCAGAAAGTAGTTCACCAATCAAGGATTAATTCCCACTTCAAAAGGTCCTTAATAACAACCAGTTAAAGCCAGTAATATCTTTCTTCATATAAATCAGTGCTACTATAGAATTGCATATTTAATTAGAAGAAAAAATAAAATGACAATTATTCCTGTAACCTAACCAATACAACCCTGAAAAACCCAAGTAACAGAAGGATAACCTGCTCAAAGAAAGCATATATTCTAAATTAATTTCCTGGAAAAACAAACAAGTTGATGTGAACTTTCAAACCCTTCCCACCAGCCTTCTTCCTCTATTAATCATATAATTAAAATACTTCTAAGAACAAAGCATTTGAACTGGTTCATGCACTAGTGTGTGCATGTGCATACAGATTTTCTTCCTCTGCTTTGCCAAAGAAAACTGAGCAACATTTTCCCTATGTTTTAGGCCCTGTAGCTCTACGTTGCTGAAATGTGCAAGAAAGCACTAAGACAGCAATAACAACAGAGAGACTACATTTGTCAAAATCCCCCTTCTGCACAATCAAGACAGCCAGTGCACAGCATTACCTACAAAGCAAAAACATTGCAATGCCTGGAGTGAGTCATAGAGTTTAAGGCCAGAAGGGATCACTAGATCATTTAATCTGACCTCCTGTATAGTAACGGTAATAAGGTAATAAGTGGGAAAAAATATTAAAAAATTAAAATATTTTAAGCATGCTTAACCTCTAATTAAGGAATTAACTAAATTAATGAACAAAGCAAAAACACAATTTGCATTTTTTGTAAAATTCTGAAAAATATCATTTTGCTTGAGGATGCATGTAATTTACATATCTAGGATAGCCACACACAAGAGATAACCTGAAACAGTCAACTTATATCCAATCATTCATGTATCATTACACTCTATTAATCAAAATGCATTTAATCAATGGCATGATAGTCAATGTATAATTATTGTACTATTTACTCCAGCTTCCGGTCACTATTCATTTGGAGTAAGGGTTTCTGTTAAAATCTGTCCTTTCTTTGACCTAATATATGATCACAGGAAGCTAGATGAATTCACAAGTGAAACATTTCACCCATTACCCCTACTACTGACAGAGCTTACAATTGTAAGTGCCTTGTAAAGTTTAACAGTAAAACCAAACTAGCCATACTCTACCTTAATACAACTTGATTTAAAAAATAAAAGCAGAATATAACAGCTGCTTGTCATTTACAGTATTATTATTTAAATATTTATATTGATATTATTGAGAAAACTCACAAATTAATTAAGCATTAATTACTTAATAAATCTTACTTTCCTGAATCAAAGCCTAAATGGGCAAACAGAAAACAATATGTAATTTGTGCTTTCAGAAGGTATGTGTAATAAAAATCTCTCCACTCTTCGGTCCCTTTTAAAACAGGAAGAAAATACCAGAGCTCTCGAAAGGTCACTAAACCCACCTTACTATTGGGTATCTACTGAGGTAGCAGAAGCCCCACCCCCCACCCTACCCCCGCTGCCTCACCTTTAGGATGCAAGTAAAACAATTATGAAAAATGTAAGTTGTGTACCCAAATCTGTAGTGAAAGTAAAGTAGCGATTTCCTCATTATTTTAATCTCTATAGTTCTTTCAGTAAAAGAAAATTTCTCCCCAAAATACATGAAATTGATCACTACTCCTGAAATATTTTACAAAATCCCTCCAAAATAAAAGGAGGATTTGGCCACTTATCCCTAGAAACTGGCCCTGTACCATTCAAAGGGAAAAGCTAGATTCATGACCCAAGACAAAGTTAAAGCAATAATACTTTGTAAAAATATAGAATTCCATGTACCTATTGAAGTGCTGAGTATGGATGGGTGTAGGCCTGCCCATTACTAAAGGCTCCTGCCCCCTTGGCTTAAGGGGAGAAGCCACTGGACCCAGGCATCAACTAATCATGGGGGGAAACAAATGAAAAATAAATAAATAAATAAAACGCAATGCGAGTGAAGGTCAAAGTTATAAAATCAGTGATCCAGAGGGGGAAACCAAGCCAAGAACTCCGAACAGCAACTACTGGCTCCTCAAAAGGTGTCCAAGGAAGCAGTGGACACCGCCTACAGGAACTATGCCTGGAGATGTGACCTTAGGAGGGATCAGAAATAGGTGCCACAGTCACAGAATTCCATGTGGTTGCTCTGGAAATTCCTTGCAAAGCAATAGATGTGAAACATGCTACAGGTGCCAATAACCCTCTGAATGTGCTTTAATATGGTCTTAAAGTTGCACAGCATACCTCTCAAGTCCTATGATTCTATGCCAAGGCATAACTAACAAATGCAATCTGTCATTCAAACAATTCTTCTGACTCTAGCTTGACCATTTTTACCACAATCTAATGGGAAGTTACCACTACACTTATTCAAAAAGGTCTTGCTAGAATGGACATTCGGGAATGCCAGGGTAATTGATGATAGTAGTATTTTAACACCCTTCTAAAAAGACTGTTGTAGGATTCTGCAGAACCACTTTATTCTAGTGAATCAGTCACTGGAGATCACTCATTGTGACCAGGAGCAAACCTTAAACTTCATATCAACTGGCTCAAATTATTAGCTTCATATAGACCAAATCAATACCTGGGCCACCTCATCAAAGGCAAACGTGCTGTGGCTGGTGCGGTGATTTAACAACTATTGAAAGATAAAGCTATGGAAGTAACTAGTCTTGATGTGAGTGTGCACGTGCGTGCGCACACGTGAGAATCTATTGTAACAATTTCATTGCTGTGCAATACAGCTCTCAATCCTCAATCTGTTCCTCTCCCGTTCCCTAAAGCTGAAAATCCTGCAGGTGTTGCTATAACAGGGGAGGGAGTCTGGCTTAATGGACTTCTCTCTCTGACTCACCCTTGCAATGGAGCTATCAACTAAGTAGAAGAACGAAGGCTTGGTCTGCACTACCTACTTGTGTTGGTATAACTACATCGCTCAGGGGTATGGATTTAGTGATGAAGTTATGACAACGTAACCACCAGCATAGACAGCGCTATATCAATGGGAGGGGTTCTCACATCGACATAGCTACCGCATCTTGGTGACGTGGACTACCTACGCCGATGGGAGACGCTCTCCTGTCAGCATTGGTAGCATAGTCACTAAGCGCTCCACTAGCACAGTTGCACCACTGCAGCACTGTAAGGGTAGACAAGCACGAAGTTCAGAACGCTTCCATATTGCTGTACAACATGGAGGAGAGCTTACAGTGAATGGACTCTTTTTCTAGAAAAAAAAAATTAAGAAAAAAAATATTCTACACTCGTGCAGATGCACAAGTAGCCCAGCATGGGCTGCATACTGGTGCACCATATGGGTAATATAGTTGCTCCACAAACCACAGATTATTTAAGTAGACACACTATTTGTAATACTATTGGTGTCCTCAAATAGTGCTGTTACAGATTGGCAGAGAAGTGGTTATTAGAATATATATACAATATCAGAACTTTGTTAAATCTGTTAATTACAGTGCAGTTCTATACAGAAGCTGTGGCATTTGCAAGTGAATCTGCCTGACAAGTCACCTTTAAGAAGCAGAACTGCAGTCTGTAATATAACCATGCAAACAAATCCAGGATGCAAAAACAGGAGGATCAACTTTTACTCTGGGAATTTACATCAGATTTCTGAAGTCATAGTAAATAAATGTAAAGTTACACAGTATATTTGTTTCCTTGTACCTAACTAAGTAAATTAAATATTTGATCAATTTCATTATTATCTAACTTAAAAACAAACCAGCCTGATTACCCAACAAATTAGTAAATACAAAGTTCTACCCTGACTTGATAACCGCTAAAAATTGATTAAAAATTTAACGTAGTCTATTTTTGGACTGAATTTAAAAAATTTATTTTGTATCTTAGGAGAAATTCTTGGTTTAAAATATAGGTTCAACAAAAAAGAATAGGTAAATCATGTGAAATATGGATAATTACTTTTCCACCAAAGAATGATGAATGTAATTTAATCCAAGGATTGAAAAAAAAAATCTACATAATACCAAAGCCTCTATGTCAAGCTTATTATGAAGTACAATACATGAATGTGTCATTTTAGTACAATGCTATAAATGGTCTGTATATTAGGGTTCCTAAAACCTCAATCCCCACATTCTCTCCTAAATTAATATTCATTACATCCCCTAAATACATTTTTAATGGAGCTGTAAGTGGAGAAGCAGCAAGGGACAGAAGAGATTGACCCCTTGGCAAAGAAAAAGGAAGCAAGTGCGTTTTAGTAGTCTATTTTAATCATGCAGACAATTTCATTTTTTCCTCTCTTACCTGCTCATTTTCACTTAGCAGTTAAAATAAACCAATAAATATATCGATTATATACAAACTATGTTATCACATGAGTAATCTTGAAACACAAGGAAAGTTCCAAAAGATTGGAAGAAAGCTAATGTGCCAATATTTAAAACGGGTACGCGAGATGACCCGGGTATTTATAGGCCTTTGAGTCTGACATCAATCCCAGGCAAGATAATGGAGTGGTAATATAATTAATGTCAATCAACATGGGTTTATGGAAAATAGATGATGTTGAACTAACTTGATATTCTATTGATAAGATTGCAAGTTTCGTTGATAAAGGTAATAGTGTTGATGTAAGGCATTTGACTTGGTACTGCATAATATTTTGACTCGAAAACTACAAAGATATAAAGTTAACATGGTACACATTAAATAGAGTAAAAGCTGGCTAACTGATAGGTCTCAAAAAGTAATTGTAAATGAGGAATCATCATCAAGCAGGTGTGTTTCTCATGGGGTCCTGGAAAAAAAAAATCACTGATAAAATTTGCAACTGACACAAAAATTGGGGCAGTGGTAAAAATGAAGAGGACAGATTACTGATTCAGAGCAATCTGGATCACTTGGTAAACTGGGCATAAGAAAATAATGTGTGTTTTAATATGGTTATATGTATACATCTAGGAACAAAGAACGCAAGCCATTGTTACAGGATGGGGGATTCTATTGTGGGAAGAAGTGTCTCTTTGAAAAAGATTTGGGAGCTGAGGTGGATAATCAGTTGAACATGAGCCTCCAGTGCAACACACTGGCCAAAAGAGTTATGCGATCCTCGGATGCATGAGCAGGGGAAGTAGAGAAGTTATTTTATTTCTGTATTTGGCACTGGTGCTGGATCGCTGCTGGAATACTGTGTCCAATTCTAGTATCCACAATTCAAGAAGGATGTTGATAAATCAGACGATTCAGAGAAGAGCCATAAGAATGATGAAGCCATTAGAAAACATGCCTTATCGTGATAAGACTTACAGAGCTCAATCCATTTAATTTAACAAAGAGAAGGTTAAGGGGTAACTTGATTACAGTCTATATGGGGAACACATTTAATCATGGGATCTTCAATCTAGCAGAGAATGGTATAGATCCAATGGCTGGAAGCTGGAGCTAGACAAATTCAGCCTGGAAATAAGGCATATATATTTAGCAGTGATTAACCATTTGAACAATTCGCCAAGGGTCATGATGGATTTTCCATCACTGACGATTTTTAAATCAAGATTGGATGTTTTTCTAAAAATACACTCTAGGAATTATTTAGGGAAAATTCTATTGACTGTGTTACACAGGTCAGATTAGATGATCACAATGGTCCCTTCTGCCCTGGAATCTATGAAGTAAAGTCAGGAGGCAAAACGCAGCAGCCCTGGAAGAGCTTAAGCCAGAACTTCAATTTGTAATAACTTTGCAGCACACACGCCAAGAAGTTTGTTCCTGGCTTAGGTACACCACTGAATAAACATGCTGGACCTATTTCTTGAACAGAAGATATATGCAGGTTACACAGAGAACACGTTTCACCACCTGTTCCTTAAAGCTAGAGCCAAACTAGTACAGAGGACTTTTTCCAGTGGTACATTGGGAGAGGAGAGATACATAACACTATAACCCTACTAAATCTGGCTTACCTGAAACTTAAGGGAAGGGAGAGGCCAATCTTGTCCAAATCCTTGGCATTCAGAGGAAGAGTTTCCAGTATTGTTCATTAACTTGTAAATTACAGCTGATTTATATTTACATTGAAAGAATTTGAGTTAAAAAAAAAAAAAAAAAGCTTTTCTACTGATTTTCAACTATAATTTTCACTTATTTCTGAAACAATCACTTGCTCTTTAAATAGTTGGCTGGTACATAAGCATTTGGCCATTCAACATTTTTCTAAGTTTTAAGAGCAAGTCATCCCCAAATTGATACAGACCACTATAACCTGAACTCACTGCAATTTTTAACTAGAGAATTACAATTTAATTTTCAAATTTCAGGCACTTGGTTGTGATGAGAAATGCTACTGAAATAACCAAATGCAAGGGATAGGAATATATGATAATATTAAAATCACATACCCACACATACACGCGGGGGGGGGGGGAGAGGAGGGAATAAAACACCAAACCACAAGTCTTCACTTCTTAAATCTCTTTTTGATAGTTCCAGAATTCAGGCACACATCCAGAAGAACTTTCTGCCCCATGTCTGGTCAGTAAAGAAATTGAGGTTAACCTTTAATTTTTAATGTCACCTGCAGCCAGTAACTGCTTTTTCTAATGCAAGTGACAGATAAACAGAAAAACACTCCCAAGATGATACACAAAGCACCACACACCATAAGTGCATTTTTATTTTTATACCAACTCAATTTCTCAAATGGATAACCAATGTTCCTACTAATTTACATTAGGAATTGAGTGAGGCATGAAAATTGTTCTGATGCATAGGCTCTATTTCTTTAATTTACTGTATAGTGCTTCTATTGCAACTGTGGCTACACAAAATATATTTAAAGACTGCACAAACACACAATATTACAGGGAATGTTGTGCCTCTGACCCTTGCTGGAAATGTACTCTGCTTACTGATAGGCCTTCCCCTTTGCTCAAGGGAGCCCCACAACTCCTCTACTCTGAGACTCAGTCCTGGGCTTCAGCACCTCTGTTTCTCACTGTGACCCCTTCAACAGGTCTAAATGAGCCCAGAGCACACTGGAGATTTAGGCCAGATCTACAATACAAAGTTTTGTCACCATAGCTATGTCAGTCAGAGGTGTGGGGAAAAAAATCTCACTTCCTAGCCAACACAGCTATGCTGGCAAAAAACCCAGTATGGACCCAGCTATGCAGACAGAAGAGTGCTTCCGTTGGCATAGCTAATGTTGTTCAGGGAGGTAGTGTGAGTATGCCGGCAAAATTCCTTCTCATGGCATATACTGCATTCTATACTTAGGGACTCCACCAGCATAGCTCTATCGGTATCAGCAGAGCCTGTGTAATGTAGACAAGGCCTTATTCTCTTGGGAGCTATGTGATAGCCAATGTTTACAGCAATACAGGAAAGCCTTTTCAAAACAAGACATTTATTAGTCATCAGCAATACAGTGATCAGAGACATTGGATTAAAATGGTAAAAAAAAGCCTAACGCAACTCACCCATAATCTGTCAGTTTTCCTTTAACTCAGTTAGGGGGGGGTCCCTCTTTGCACTAGCCTGAAAGTCTGCAGTTAGCCTCCCTAACCCTGGCCAACAGATCTCAGATTGGAATTCCCTCTCCTCAGCCAGGAGAGCAAGTATTTTATAAAAGCTCCATAACACCCGTGTCCTTTGAAAAGGATGACTGGGTTTTGAAACAGTCATTCTGTTTTCACATGTACTCCCCTTCTTCCCCAGCCCAGTTCAGGTAAGGAGATGGTTATGGTCACATAGGTAATAACCCATCCATATTTCAAGAAGTCCCCTTGGTTAGTTCTCACTAAGTGTTAATGACACGGTCATTTGTCTACGTCGTATTTCTATAGTAACTTTACTCTTGTGTTGACAATTCTTGATAGACACGTCTGTCTTGGTATGAATGAACTGTGTGGCCCACACCTAGTCCATTCAACACTTATTCCCTTGTACTGAGGGAGTGTCTCTGGAAAGAAGATAATTCCTTGAAAGTAGATAGCAATACAAAAAGTGAGTGCCCAAAGCATTCCACACACCTGTATATAAAATAAAACTAATAATAGTTACTGGTTTGAATGCAATGCAGGCCAGTAGTGCTCAAAAGGTATTCCTTTCAAAAAGCTCTTTGAAGGCCTATCATCAGTATGAGCTGGTGTTTTCCAGCAGACCAGTGGCAATATTCTAAATCAGAAGTGTTAGAACTTAAGATGTTCAATTGCCTTACATAACTCAAAGTGGGTGAGGTGATATCTTTTATTAGACCAACTTCTATTGGTGAGAGAGAAGCTTTTAAGCTCCCACAGAGCTCTTCTTCAGCTTCAGTTCTTCTCTTCTCTCCTGGTTATGCCTAATCTAAGCAGAAAGAATATTACAAATATTGAAGTATTATAATCTAGTTATTTAAGGTAAAACTGGGAAGTATCTAAAAGCAAACTTTTCATCATTACCAAATATTCCTCTGTTGGGAAGGTCAGAATAGGTTTGAATCAAATACAGAGGCTACATCTACACTACAGGGGGGAGTCGATTTAAGATACGCAAATTCAGCTACGTGAATAGCATAGCTGAATTCGACGTAACGCAGCCGACTTACCCCGCTGTGAGGACGGCGGCAAAATCGACTTCTGCGGCTTCCTGTCGACGGCGCTTACTCCCACCTCCGCTGGTGGAGTAAGAGCGTCGATTTGGGGATCGATTGTCGCGTCCCGACGGGACACGATAAATTGATCCCCGAGAGGTCGATTTCTACCCGCTGATTCAGGCAGGTAGTGTAGACCTAGCCTGAATCATCCTTCCATGTCATGAATGAGGCACATTTGTGAGAAAGCATAGGAAAGTTTTCACTGATGCTTTCTATGTTCCATCTGATCTGGGGACAGCAGACTAATATTTAATGCTATCAACCCATCATCTAAGAACTAAAATCAACTGTTTGGGAGCATTTATCATCTTAAATCTAACATTAAAGTGAGAAAAATCTATTTAGGCAATTAAGTACACAGTAAAGAGAGCCATGGAAGGAGGCAACATTTTAAAGGACAGTGGACTTTTATTGGAAACATATCAAATTAATAATCAATATGTTCATAGATGGCAGAAGAAGAACTAGGCACAAGAAATTATGCCATCAATAAAACCAAACTGAATAGACCCCTGAAAAAAAAAATCACAACAAAATTATGTTGCTTCTCATTGACAGGTGGTTCAACTATAAACAGGATAATCTACTTTTTCTTTAAATTGTATTCTCAGATCATTCCGCAGTCCAGAGACACTACTGGGATATGACCCATTCATCAGAATAACCAGGCAGCTAGATTAAAATTTCTGACACAAAATCTCTGAGGTCAATCTTGTTTCTAGGTAAGTTCAAAAGATGCACCTGGGGAAAAAAACTAGACAAATTGCTAAACTTCTTTAATTGTGAATTTGACCTATTGCATGGAAAAATTATAGATTACTGTGATGATTTCCATATAGTGATGGACTCAAAGAGCTCAGTCTATTTATCTTAACAAAGAGACAGTTAAGGGATGATTTGATTACAGTTTTTAAGTATCTACAGGGGAACAAATATTAAATAATGGGCTTTTCAATCTAGCAGAGAAAGGTATAACATGCTCCAATGGCGACACATTGAAGCTAGACAAATTCAGACTGGAAAGAAGATGTACCTTTTTCATGGTGAGAGTAATTAACCATTCGAACAATTTACCAAGGATCGTGGTGGATTCTCCATCACTAATAATCTGTAAATCCAGATTGGATGTTTTTCTAAAAGATATGCTCTAGGAATTATTTTGGGGGAAGTTCTATAGCCTGTATTCACAGTAGGTTACACTTGTTTATCACAGTGATCCCTTCTAGCTTTAAAATCCATTATTCTATTAATATAATAGAAACATAACACTGAACAAATTGACCTTTCGGTTCTGATCACATAATTATTTCATATGATCAAATTACAAAGAATCACAAATTAAGGGATAGAAAAGACCTACCAGGCTACATGATTGTAATTTTTACTAATTTGGGGGGTTTTGTTTTGTTTTTTTTAAACTATATATTGAGTATTTTGCCCTACACACATTCCAATGATCCAAGTGATAGAGCTGCCACTACGTCTCTTGGGAGACAATTCCAAAGTCCCGCCCATTAGAAATATTCTCCAAATTCAACATAAACTTTTATTTTCCTGTATTTCAGGCTACATCTTAGCACTACTGTGAACTCCTCTCCCTGTGTTATAATCCTCAAAGACTTCTAGTGTACAAATTTATCAGTCACACTCTACATTGAGTAGTATGTGTTACAGATGGTTATAAAGATATATCAGTCAGAAAGGATACGAATTGTTACAGTAACTCCTTACTTAAAGTCATCCCGGTTAATGTTGTTTCGTTATGCTGCTGATCAATTAGGGAACATCCTACGTTGTTTGGCTGCCTGCTTTCTCCACAGCTGGCAGCCTCCCTATGCCCTCCCCCACCACCACCACCCTACACACACACACTCCCCACAGCGCCTCTCACCCGCCGGCAGATCCTGTGGATCAGCGCCTTCCTCCTCCTCCCCCCGCCTCCTGCCTGAGGCAATCAGCTGGCTTGCAGCGTTCAGAAGGGAGGGGAGGGAGGGGGAAGGAGCGAGGACGCAGCTTGCGAAGTAAAGGGGGAGGAGGTGGGGGGGGAGAGGCAGGTCAAGGGTGGGAGTTTGGGGGAAGGGGTGGAGTGGATGGGCCAAGGATTGAGCCCCCTGCCCCGGAAAAGTCAGTGCCTGTGCTTGCAAGAACAGCAAGAGGAGCAGCCAGACAATTCATCCTCTTCCACTCTCTGACTCCATCACCTCAGCCAAGCTTCACACTCAGCAATGATGATTGTTGTATTAAATTGTTTCTTTAAAACTGTTTACAACTTATACATGTATTAAATTACTTGTTTAAAATGTATATAATGCCTTTTGTCTTGCAAAAAACTTCCCTGGAACCTAACTCCCCCATTTACATTAATTCTTATGGAAAAATTGTATTCGCTTAACATCGTTTCACTTAAAGTCGCATTTTTCAGGAACATAACTACAACATTAAGAGAGGAGTTAATGTATAAGACAGTTCTAAGCAAACTTTTCAATGGTTGGACTAATTGGTTAACCATTATGAAAATATCTATCGTTACTTATTAACCCCTTATAAACGGTTTATAAATGTATCACTACTATAAGTGTGAACAAGCGTATCACTAATAGAAGTTTCAGAGTAGCAGCCGTGTTAGTCTGTATCCGCAAAAAGAAGAACAGGAGTACTTGTGGCACCTTAGAGACTAACAAATTTATTAGAGCATAAGCTTTCGTGGACTACAGCCCACTCCACGAAAGCTTATGCTCTAATAAATTTGTTAGTCTCTAAGGTGCCACAAGTACTCCTGTTCTTCTTTTTACTAATAGAAGTGTATCTTTAAATACAAACCATTTTACAGTTCTACATAAACAAGTATAAATCTAATCTTGTTGAATAGTAAGCACTTAATGTTTGTTTTTCTGAGGAAAAGCACAACTTTTCTATTCCGACAGTTTCTACATTAGAAACCATGGGCCTGACACACGTAGGTGCTTTTGAAAATCCCACCTGGGTGCCTATCTGCATCTTTAGGCAACTAAACACTTTTGAAAATCTGGCCCTTATCGTAAAGCTAATAGCAGCTCCTTTTGAATACACACTTTGAAAAACTAGTACTTATTGCAAAAGACTAAAAAGTTTCTTTAAAAAGTTTGGTGAAATTAATGTTTTGAAATGGCCCAGATGCTGGTGAGAGAACCTAAACACTTTTTATTTTAATTGGATCAACAAATCATCACCACAACACTAGATACTAAATAATTATTTCCAGGTTTCAAAGGATCTGCATCAGCCATTTGAAATCAAAATGATCAAACACAGTCATCCGAGTTGCAATATTTTAAACACAAAAATGATTTTAATCCAGAATATAATTTATCAATCCTGTTGTGCAACTTGAATGAGATGTAATGCATCTAGTTACAAAGAGGACTTACAGCATTCCCATATTATTTCTTAATAACTTAAGTGAATGGCATTTATACAATTGATTGCAGCTGAACATTGTATGTTAATAAAACATACGATAAAAACTCCATTTACAGATTATACAAAGGCCATGACTACTACTCACCATTTTCAACATAACATATTAAAAAACAACATTTTATTGGCTAAGTAAAAGTCCAGAGGAGATTTAAAATTTTTTATTTATACCTTATAGCAAGGGTTCTCAAACTCGGGGTCATGACCACTCAGGGGATCACTGGTCATCAGCCCCACACACGGTGGGTCTCCAGGTCCAAAAAAAAAGGTACCAAAATATAATTTCGTCCAGGGCACCATTTTCCCTAAAGCCGTCCCTGGGACTGAGACAACATTAGAGAGCTTGATTGTTCAGCTGCTGGAGCTGCATTGAACCACTGACCAATCAGAATACTGAGATCGGCAACAACAACAAAAATTAATAATTTAACAGTCAGACACACAGGCAGGGATGGCACTGGGGGAGGCTTGCGGAGGCTATAGCCACCCCAAAATTTGCCATAACCCCCTCTGTCCCCCTCCCCCACCAGCCACTCCTCCCAGCGCAAAGGTCAAACATTATGCAGAAGTAAGGGTGGCATGTTATGGCATAGCCACCCTTACTTCTGCAGTTCTGCACTGCTGGTGGTGGTGGCAGTGCTGTTTTCAGAGTAGGCGCATGGCCAGCAGCCACCACTCTCCAGCTGCCCAGCTCTAAAAGCAGTGCCTGCCACCAGAAGCAGCGCAGAAGTAAGGATGGCAATGGGGCGCTAAGTCTGCTGTGATCAGTGATACTGACAAAGTTTCTTCATGCCCACCTCTTCCCAGTATTAAACAGTAAATATTTTAAAAAAATCTGCTTATAACAATCATTCCATTAAAATGTATTTTAGTCTTAATTTAAAAATGGTGAGAAAGGGTAAATTCATTTTAAACAATAGGGTTATAAATTTAGCATTTAAAATAATGGTAAATATAAAAATGAGTTTTTAATTTATAATGGGGGCGGGAGGCTGCACTCAGAGACTTACTGTGTGAAAGACGTCACCGATACAAAAAGTTTGAGAACCACTGCCTTATAATATTAAAAAATGTAACTGGTAACATTCACAGTACAGTAACCACTTGCTCCTATCAATTTGTTCTTCCTCTTGCACTTCCTCTTAAATGAGATTGTCAACTCTGCAAACAAGAACTGTGATTTTTTTATATATTTGTTCAGAGCCTAATACAATGGGATCCCAATCTAGATTGGGATGTTTAATCATTAAAAATACAAATTAACTTAAAATGTATTAGACGTCAAACAGTATAAATCTGGTTTCTGGTGAACCTAGTTCAACGGCTAGTTCGGGCAAAATGATCAGTACATTTAAAACACCAAGTCTTGCGGAAATGAACAGAAATCTCTACCACTGATTTAAATAAAATATGCATAGTAGGAATACAAACTATTACTGTACCATGACATTCTAAGCTACAGCTACTGTATCAATGGAAAACAACTATTACCAGAGGAGATATTATTGTGTTCATATAATTGCATTATTTAATGATAATGGAAAAATTGTGTATGAACATCTATGTTTTCATTCAAAAAAATTTCATAGTACATAATTTTTTAGGATATCTGCTAGTGAAGTTTGACTACCTTATTTCCTCCATTCTACCAAAATATTACTTTTCCATATCTTCCTCACTCATCTCATGTTTGTCTCTGTCTTTACCCTCCTCTTTAACCTTATTTGGAACCAGGCTGATATCTGTACCACATGGAAGACTGAGTATGCAACATTGAATTAAATAAAGGGCTACAGGAGGAGCTCCACAGACATCAGTTACTAGGAAAAGGGTAGTTAGTGACAAGTCAAGCTCTGAAATGGCCTAGAAGATCAACAATTACCCCAGTCCCAATTTAAGTTCTTCACTATGAGAATTATTTTTGATATTTAAGATGTATAGGTGACCAGTAGAGATTTCTGAGACATGGGAGTGGGAACACACATTTTCCAGTTTTGAAAGTTAAAAGATTTGAGACTTAACACAAATATGAGGAAGAAAATGACATGAGCAGAAATGAGAAATCAATACAAAAATAAATTAACGAAACAATCTAGAGCAGTGGAAATAAAATATAGCAAGATTTACATAGTGTATGACATCAGATTACGAAATGAATTATTGATCTTGAAAAGTAAGAGTTAACGGAATTTGACTATGAAATAAAGGGTATAGGTCGACAGGGTCAGACAGGAAACCTCCCATCTTGTAAACAAGTGCAATTGGTCAGGAGCACAAATGGAGAGTTTTCACTTTTCTCTGATGCATCAAGGACCAGCCACTTTTGAAGGCAGGATAAATGACTACATGGACCAATGAAAATGCATAACGATACAATTCCTTCTAAATCCTACTTTAGGAAATATAATAGTAATGAAAATCTCAGATGAAGACTATTTGTCACTGACAGTAGGCATGTGTGTAATCTGGGAGATGGAGGCAAGAGTGCTACGTCAAACTGAACAGGTTCCTGACAGTTCGAGTTGCTGTGATGTTGTAATCTAGAAGAATGATTATGATATTTAGAAGAAGGAAGATGAAGATAAGGATCCTTCAGTTAGCCAGATATGTTTATATATAAGGAGATTTTACATACATACTTTTCATTCCATTAAGAGAAAGTCCTCAAACCACGTTCCTGCTATCAGGCGATGACCCAGGTTGGTTAAGACATGTTCTTAATAGTTCTCATTTCAGATGCAACATATAGCAGACTAAGGCTGCTTATTGTTCCTTTGTTCAATCAGTAATCAATTGCTCCTCTGCTCCTCCCAAAATTGTGTGTGTGTGTGTGTGTGTGTACACACACAATGAATTACTGATCTTGAAAAGTAAGAGTTAAAGGAATTTGACTATGAAATAAAGGGTACACACACACACACACAGAGCATACACATCTTGTTTTCCACCAATTAATGTAACAAGGTCCTATCTAGACATACAAGTTTCATCTCTATCTCATCAAGATTTGATTATGTCCCAAGTCCCAAAAAGAGGGTGCTTGATACAAATCTCAATGAATTGAGTAGGAGTCCTCCTACTTATGGCAATTGGAAATTTCTTTCAGGCTTTAATTTTGAGGATATATGTACTGTATTTTTATGACAACTATCACTCCTAACATCCTATATATATATTACGGGATTTTAAGAAGTCAAAATATTAAAGCCATCATGATGTTGTATTGAAGATTAGAAATAGAAAGTCTCATTTAAAAGTGGATAATCATGTGATATTTTTGAAGTTTGGGGAATATGGATATTCTAAAGAATTAATGAAACTGTGGAGTACCTATTAATGTCCCACTTCTCCAGATTAGAAATTAAATTCTTTCCAATGCAAGTGGGCAAAAAGGATTACAAGATCCAGAAATGGAGCAAGAGGCTCACTAACATAGGTCTATTAAAGCTATGAATGCAGAAACTTCCACACTTCAGCAGTCTATTATTTATATGACAGAATGAAGATCTGAAAACATGAAATATAACCTTAAATTATTCACTTATTCTTTTCACAAAAGAAGAAACCGTCAATCTAACACTAAAAGACTTCAACCATATTTCTAAAGGTTTCAGGAAAATTGCTTTATTTATCAAAACTTTATTCTCCCCTTTTGTTCATTAAATACTGTAGCTTTGCATTAAGGTCAAACAGTGTCAACCAATTACTGTTGCTGGAAAAGTCTTGCCTCCTTAATACTCAAAGTAACCACAATACACAGTGAATTATTTTAATAGGCAAATTGAATGCTGTTTACCCAAAGTACATTTCAACCATAAAAATGTATTTTAAGGGTTTCTATCAACAATCAATTATAGTACTATTTATTATCAAAGCAGCATTAAACATGATTCTTACTTGTCTACTTAAATGCCAGGCTAAAAAAAAACAACAATACCTACTTTAGCATATTCAGCAATAGTCTCTTTTTAGTTCATACTAAAGAAATGCAACAAATATTATATGACCTAGAAAACATAGTAAACTGAAAGGTAAAAAAAAAATGATTGCTCAAACTGTAAAAAACAACATAGCATTTTAAAGAGATCATCAGTTTGGTATAAAAACATTTTGGATTCTACTTTCATAAATTATTTGGGGTTTGAGATGCAAAACACACAACTGAGAAAATACATAATAGCCTTTACCACTTTCTTATTTTGATCCTGCACTGGGATTTTCAGAGCCCCTATTTTGCAATGTATTTGTTAGTATCTGGCCACATCTGTGTTATTACATATTTAACATTTAGTTTTCTCAGTACAGTATAATGAGAGGACCATGTGTCAGGGCTTCATGGAATATAGAAACTTTATAACCTACGTTAATGAATAACTTTTCATTTCTTCCTTGCTGGTTTATCCCTGGCTGGCACTACAAACTACTATGCATAAAAAGGGTACACAAGATTACAGTTTATTACATGTTACATCAGCAGTTTTCAAACTTTTTGAGCTGAGCCCCACGCTTTGGGTTACACTTTTTAGTTGCACCCTTACCCAACCCAGACAAAAATAGATACAATACCTTTGAAAACCTCTGTGTTAGATACCTGTACCATCAGGGAGCATGCAATGCTATCTGTATGAAAACCTAATGCATAACCAGTAGAAAAATAATGATACTCTTAATACAACTGCAGGAAAGTAAAGAGCTTGTAATAGAAAATGTATATTTCCCTTCTCGTTGAGCTATTTCATCTTCAGCACTTCGTGATTTCCTACCTACTTCTATAATTTACAAAGCCAACTGAATTTTCAGAATAAAAGTAGTACGTTAGTCGATGATTCTTTGTACAACCTTGAGTACAATATTTAGCTTCCTGATAGATGTAAATCAGAGTACAGTTGATAGAAAGACAGGATCTTATGCGATGAGGAAGCCATCCTTAGATAGATAAAGAGTAGACATTCTACTTTTTCTAGATACATCAGCTTCACTAGATAGCACTAACCTGCAGTGGGAGATTTGGAGGTAAGTTGTTAGATAAGGGAACAGGCTAGAGGCAAGAAAAGCTGTTATAATTATAGCTGGGAACACAAAATTTGTTAAAGGAAGTCCACTGTATAATTACATTTGAAAATTTAGAAAGATGCCCAGAGGCTGGCTTGCTGCTATGAGCAACTAGTAACTCTATAGTTCTGCTCATGAGTCAACCACTACTGTAGCCGAAGACACCTTCCTGTGTAGTTGAACTGACTTTGATTAAGAAAAGGAAGGACTTCTACTGAAATCAGTAAGATTCTATGATGCGTCAGATTATACCTATTCTCAACAAGGTGTGTTTAGAGATTGTAAAACTATTTTAGGGAGACTAAGTGCATTCATGTCCTAAAACCTGATATCTTCTGTGCTGAGTTCTAACAATGTTAAATATTTGGTAGTCTACCTAATGTACAAGGTATTTGGAGAATTCTTTTTCTGTGCTATCACACACCACCGGAATCTTTAACTATTAGGATGCTAATTCACAAATGAAATTGATTCATAAATTAATATTAATTTTTATACCAAGACATTACTCTCACTTTGGCTTAATTGAGCCAATTGGATGGGTGGGGTATATAATTTAATGGAACTCAAGCTAAAATACAAATTAAATACATATTCCCAAACTTGGATTCAGAGATGAAGTGATGTTGCAAGCAAAAAACAAAGGGTCAAGATGTCACCTACAAATTTAAATAGTGTCAATTTATAAAATAGCCTCAGGGATTAAATAAAGTTTTTAATAAGTAAAAAACTGATTATAAAAACACTTAAGAAGCTTTAAAGGTGATCTGTGGTATTGCATTGAACGCCCAAATCACTCAAAGAGAATCCTTTATCATATTAGGTTAAAATGCACTGAAGGTAAGATTTGATGTATTACTTTACTTGTCAGGGGTAAAATTCATACTCAATGCACTGTGCTGGAAGCAGTCTTTTTGCAATCTCTTCTCCTACATCCAAAATCTTGGCTTCAACAACATACCTCAGATAAAGTCTATATGCCAACCATTTTTGGTATACCAAGACAATGCAACAATTATATTGTTTGCATATAATCTGCATACAAGAGAAGAGATGGGACTAAACAATTACTTAAACTCATATCATATGAACACAGAATTGCTGTTAAAAGCAATCCAGTAATAATATTTAAATTCCTGCAATACAAACATCAATACCCATTCAAGTTTAACTGAATAAGCCATCCTTTACTTTTGTGGCTATACCTAGAACTAAGAGTTTTTTGCTTTATGAAATGAGCCAGCACTGAAGTCGAAAACTATTACAAGTATTATTGATGTTTTTCTGACTTACCTGTCTATGAAAATATTATAATGATGCATACTCAGAGTTGATCGTATTTTGAATCTGTTAGCAGAGTTTAATGTTCTCTGATTCCATCCGTTCAAGTTACCATAACAAGTAAATAAAAATCTCCAGGATATATAGCTGAGACTACAAAACTAAAACAAAATGTTGTTATAAACTTTTGTGCTATGACATCTGTTTGCTTCGTCTCACAATGTTTTTGTGAGAGGCTAGATTTTGATACGTCAACCTAATAATGTAATAGCTAAAAGGTAAAGCAATTAGGGTTCCTTTGATTCTATCAGCAAACCAATTCACATATCCATTTGACCAAAGTGAAGTTTGAAGAAAATGACTCAAACCCCAATATTAGAAATTAAGACAGTTATGTATACAGTTTAACTATTCTATATTTGTTCACATCACAATAAAAATATCTTGAGATTTGATGCCACACTACTAGAATCCACTTAGAAATACCCTATTTTTCTTCTTTTTTGGAAAAAGATCTAAACATTTACTACTGCATCACAAACTTTGCTCTGTTTGAAACTTATACTAAACTAGGACTGAAAAAGGTGCCATTCTACTGGATATGGTTAGGTGTCGCTTCAATTTAACGTATTACAATTGCATTTTGTTACCTCCAAAGCATTTTTTTTTAATTTGATTTTCTTATTTGGAATTGTACAACAATATTTGCAGGTCTTCAACCTCTCAATATTTTCCTCAGAGTAACAACTAAAGGTATTTAGTCTTTATACACTTTTAAAATAGAAACATAGGCATGGATTGAAAAGACTGAGTTGTACAGCAAAAGACTAATTTGAAACAGGTAAGCCAGGGTTCATAGGTGCAATCAAAACCTGTAATATCAATTTTAACTCAAAATGAAAATTGGTTTTGATAGGAATTTCAGATGTGAGACAAGATATAATTTTTAGGGAAAAAATTCTGTTTTGAGTAAAACGGGAGCTCGGGAAGGAGGGGTTAATTGGACTTTAAAAGCAAGTCAAATTTGTAATTTTTTGCCATGTTTTCATACCTACTTAGTTTTCCGGTTGTGCACATTTTGCTTTCCAAGTGATCAAACAATTTTTTGGAGATCAGTTTAAGCAAGGGATCATTTGTGCTAGCCCAGTCAATGGACATTTAAAAAAACAGAACAAAATCACTGACATTTTGGCTTTCCCCCATCTTTACAGGAACTTTCGTATTGGAAAGCATATAGGAATCTCTTCCTAAGACTTACTATCTGTTGCCTTTCTTCAAAAATAGCAGCTTTACATGCTGATTTGGGCCAAATGTATCTACTGTATATTACATATTGCAGTCTTGCAACATAGTCTAGCAATTTGAGCTACTCCCTTCAGGAGCTTTCAGAGAACGGAGTATTTTAGCTAAAATATTTACCTTCTTTGAAGCACAAAGTAATCTTGTACTTCAAGGGTTTCACAACAAGGCACAAGAAGGCTGGCAAATAGATCCACACTATCTATTCCTATGAACCAGCCACCCTCTTGCTTCAGCTCATGAAATATGGCAAAGATTTTTAGGCATCTCAAAATTTATTTTTAAAGGAAAATGAGGTCTTATAAAGGAGCTTTTCCCTAGATAACTCTCCCTTTCTAGTATGTATGACTCCAAACCTGTACATCTAGGAAACATTTCTCAAATTGCAGCAGATTTAACTGAATAGAAAAAAAAAAAAAAAAAAAAAAAACAGAAAAGAGAAGAAGGTAGGCCAAGAATAATTTTGGTAGCCATTACATAAAGCAAGTGGAAAACCTTTCACACACGTAGAAAAGGGAAAGGCAGAAAACCCTTTCAAGAGACCATCATTTAAGCAAGAACTTTGGTGTACCAGAACCCCACTTTAGATCTGTACTGTCAGTATGCTCCTAACCTAATGCAAGAGCTTTTTTCACTGACTTCAAAAATGAAAATCTTCAATATATACCATTCCACCGATCATAATCTGAATTTTCTGCTACAGGAAAGACACATGAAGCAATCCATGATCTCAGACCATGATTTCAAGTGCAGCGGATCTTATTCTCTTTTGAAACGTCACTGCAACATTATGTTCCCCCACCTTAACTGCAGCACACACCTAGTATCATTCCTCTGGAGTAATCTCTCGTGTGTGTGTGTGTGTGTGTGTGTGTGTGTGTGTGTGTGTGCGCGCGCACACACACACACACCCAGATAGATAGATAGATAGATATTTGTTTGTAACCATTTCGGACTTTATCCCTCATACTTCAACTTATGCAAACCCTCTCTCTTTTTGATTACATACATTTGTTTCACTTTCACTCTAGATCAACCCAATGCTGTGTTTGACTTGAAGTGATTATTAACTCCAGTAAAAGCAACAAGCTGCTGTGCTTTTGTCTCTTTAGAAGAGCAACAGCCATCATTATTTCTCAGTGTTCTAAGGGAGGACTGGACATTTCAGGACAGATGGCTCTGGGGAAATTAGAAACTGCGTTGTACTGTGGTCTCTTGACTAGAGGAACCAAGGCTGGTGGAAAACCATAGTGCAACTGTGGTGTAACAAGCAGACTGCTGGAGTCAGAGTTGCTGAAACGGGGCTGTTCAACATACAGACACTCAGTGCATGCTTGTATGCCAGCTGAGAACATCTAGACCAGGAGCTACAGCAGCAGAACATTTTAAGGCACTCAGGGTTACAGGACAAGTGGTGACAACCTCCCACTGGCTTGGACTCCACCCCAAAAAGTGACATTTTCCAAATGTGCATTTGAAAAAGTTTAACGATACAATCAAAGGAAGATATATAAGCGTAACAGAGACAAAAATAAATGTTCTAATAAGCTTCTTAGGAAACTGACAGTTACATATTGTAGCTACACAGTTACTCTTTTATCCACAAGTGAATTAATCCATACTGCAAAAGTTTCTAGTCTGACCATTCCTCAAGAGAGGCAAGCTAAACACAATGACGTGTCTCAACATTTATGAAGGATACTTGCATTTGAAAAAACTAAAATCCCTTAAATTACTCTCAAAAGCTCTTAATTATTAAACATCCATTCTTTTCTTTTCTTGTAAATTAACTCCACAAATGTCAAAGAGCATATAATATTATCTAAATTCAAAGAAAAGAAACAAAATACATAGTATATGCAACGTAGTAACAGACAGACAACTTCATTAGTCTGTAGCATACGACATCCAGTAGACTATTATCATAATAAATGGGAGAAGTAGGTGAGTTTCTGTCAACACTGAGGTCTGGAAAAAACAGCTTCATCTGTATGACAAATACGTCTTCCTTAAACATACATAGGTCATGCTGACATTCAAAATCTACACGTTAAATAATTGTTTCTTCCTTTCATCTGTTCTCTTTTCAAGTTTAGCAGATTTTTTGCTAACTTGCAACAAAAATTATCTTAATTTATTAAAGATACATAGTGTATGATTTAATTTTTTAATGTAGAGGAGTTAAGTTTGCCAATATTCAACGGGTGAAAGCCCAGCTGAACTAACTCATTATTTTCTGCACTTCCGCCACCAAAGTAACAATGCAAAATAAAAACCTTTGTTGTCAACAATACAATTTTAAAAGTCTTTGTCAGGATCTATGACTCCTGTTAGTGTACCCATGCAAGTAACACAAAGGGGTTCAAATTATTTCAGTTCTGTAGCTGACATGCAAACCACCATTTCATGGGGGATCATACTATACATATGGTGGTGTGTCCAAGCTGCAAAGTAATTTTTTGATATCAGAGAAAGAAGAAGCTTTATATTGCATGCTTTATATTGTCCTTTTTGCGGTGTGCTTAGCTTGTAAATTCTACATTATGAGATAAGATCAATCAGAAGAAACAGCTCTAACTGTGATCCATATGCAATAAAAGTTGTAATCAATTCTTTAGAGGAAGTTAAAATATTGTCATATTTATCGATAAAAATGGCAGATTTTTTATAGATATGAGGTCTTTCACAATTCAAAACATGTAAGATAACTGAAATATCTACCCAATTTAAACAACTGTCTGCATGTATATAAATAATGGGAATTTGTGGGCTACTGAAATAGGAAACAGGGTTACAAAGCAGTATAAGAGGCTTTTATAACTTTCACAAACTTGAGAATTCTGTAAAAATATTTTAACAGGAAATGTTCCTCAAGAGACAGTGGGTAAATTCCTCAGAAGCACTCACATTGTAAATTGTTTAAAACAAAGGCTTAGAGAACTTGGAGGAATCACAGACTTATTCAAGACAAGGGCTCATTTATCAAAATGAGCAGTAGTGTAGTAATTCTTTAACAGTCATGGGTAAAAGACTATAGACCTGATTTCCAAAAGCGCAGACCTCCTATTTAGACACCTGAAAGGAGTAGCCAGATTTTCAAAACTGCTCAGCTCTCAATCAAGATTGGATCAAACTGCATGGTGAGGTTTTGAACAAATATTCCTAAGGCTGGAAAATTCAACAGGAGCCACCAAGTACACTAAAGTCTCAGATTTTTATCTTGAAAGTAAAAGGATTTCAGTCTTTTCAAGCAGAACTAGTCAAGTTTGCCAGGCAATATCATAAGTGAGTCAACAGAAATGATTCGCACTGCGTCATGTCAATTCTTTTAAGTCTAGCAAAAAGTATCTGGCCATATTTCCTAAAGGAAATCCTATCAAAAATCAACTACAGTGTGTGCATTTGTTGAGGGAAAGGAAGGAAGAAGAGTTTCCAAAATACGGTTTTAAAGTATAATTATTAAATGCAGCAAACTTCTGGAAGTAAAGGACTTACAAAAATCACAATTGCTAGCAGTTAAAACATAAGAGGAACTAACTCATATGACACAAGTTAAATGAATGGGACTAAATGCTTCCAATACTTTTCCAAGATTGCTGATGAAATACAAATGTCAAAACCAGATCTCAAATTGACCCACCGGAAATATCTAGAAACATAAAATCTCATGAGGTTTTTATAAATAAAATTGTAAAACAATAGAAATGGTTTGTGCTACATCATGTCAATTCATTTAAATTCAGGGTTTTTTCATAGCAAAAATTATCTGACCATATTTGCTATTGGAAACTTTCTATTCCTAATGTAAACTTGAAGTCATTTGAAATTCAACCACAGTAATCTAAATGACCAGTTAATAGCCAAATAAATAATAGATTCAGTGTAGATTTTACTCTGTGGCATAAATTTGTTGACAATACATTTCTCAATAAAGAAAAATTGAATTATAGCCTGAAGGTGGTTTAATTTGGTACAAATTTTGAATAATGTCATATACATTTTCAAAGCAGATGCTAAGAGACTCTACAAGGACACTCTGCTCAATCAGAAGCCAGATTAAAGTTCCATCTGGAACCTAATAGTACCACTGTTCTATTACAATTACCAGAGTCAACAATGTTATACTCTACAATTGTACAACACACACCTCCTCCTCTTCAAAATGTAACTATTACTGCCCCAGAAACCAAGCAAGCACTTCATAAATATGTCTAAAAAGAAACGTTTTCAAGCAGCCAGAATCATGTATATCTATAACTAGGCTAGTATGAAATTCCTCCCAACACTGCTGTTATTGTAAGTAATTAATGGTGAGTTTAAGTAGTTCCATGTGATTTAACAGTATTCTCAAGAGGCAACATATGATTTGGTACCACCTTTACTCAAATACATCATACAAATATTGTGTCAATGCATCATTAAAATCATAAGTCTTCCAGTAACCGTGATGTTGAAAATCTCAGCAAACTAAAAATAATAAAGACTACATACTTGAAATATAATTGAAGATTGAAATTTAAAGTGAACTTTCAGAAAACAGAGTATGACCCTGATTTACTCAACATCCAGATTGCCCATTTTGTCACACAATGTGCCCCACCCCCAACATGCCATTCTAAACAAGTTCTACCCTAGGTAACTCCATTTTTGGTTGTATCCTATGCAGCAACTAGAGTACATGCGCTACACGTGTAGCTACATACCATAGTGAAAGCAGGCTGTGTACACATTTGTCACTGCAGTGTGAGTCATCCTCATTATACACTAGCCTCAACCATTGACACACTGGCTCCCAAACAGCCCCTTCTCCCCATCCCCAGCACAGATCACCTTGGGTTTTTTGACTGCACCAGATAGAAAGGGGAGGAAACTGGGGCACCGACAGTGGAAAACAAAGGCTGAAACAGACAGGATGAAACAATTTCCCCAAAGCTTTGTATAAGGCCATATTATAGGCCAAGAGTACCTTCCTATCAGCCTCCACTGAAGATGCCAAATCCCATCCCAAGGAGTTATCCAGGGTGGTAAACTACTTCATCGATCCTGAGTGCCTACAACATGTATCAGAACTAGCACTACGCACTCCAAAAAAACATCATCCTACTTCGCTGAAAATATTACATTCAGGAAGCTCTCTCAAACTGCATGGATCTGTTAGAACATAAGAACGGTCGTACAAGGTCAGACCAAAGGTCTATCTAGCCCAGTATCCTGTCTACCAACAGTGGCCAATGCCAGGTGTCCCAGAGGGAGTGAACCTAACAGGCAATGATCAAGTGATTTCTCTCCTGCCATCCATCTCCATCCTCTGACAAACAGAGGCTAGGGACACCATTCCTTATCTGTCTGTTCTGTCTATAACCACAAAAAAGCCCAACCTCTGCCTTCCCAGAGTTCAGTACATTCACGCCCCAACAAGTTCTGGGCGCCATAAGGGAGTCTCAATCCAAGACTTGTGAATCTAACCCAGGACATTCCTGATTTGTGAAAGAGTCATGAGGAACTGACACATTCCTGATCAAAACAGCCAGTGTCAGAAACTCAGTAGTCTAACACTGAAGAAACCAATATATCCAAAGTAGATACTAACTAATTACTGCCCATGTTAAACCCTACCTTTCCCGAGCAAGGAAAATTAGCAAAAGGGCAGCTTCAGTTAGATGAGCCTGAAGTTAACAGTCTAGACCTGGCACAATCTGGATTCAGTCCAGCATACTGAACCAAAACTGCCCTTGGAGCACTGATGGAGGCTCTCCTCCTGTCAATGGATAGGGAGCAGACATCCATTCTCATCCTCCTGGACTTCTCTGCAGCATTCAACACCATGAGATGCTATTTTCTCATCTGAAAGAGGCAGCAGGGGTCCAGGTTAATAAATTGGTTAATACCCTGGGTTGAGTCCTTCCTGGAGGGATAAATAGTGATGAGAAACTGCAACTCCACCACAAGACCTCTCACTTGTGGAGTCCCACAAGAACCAATTCTCTCTTCATTTCTTTCAACATGTACATGCAACCACTAGGTGAACTGATCACATAACATTGACTCAAGTGCTAACAATATGCAGATGACACAGAGCTTTACCTATTCTGCACCACACAACTCCACCACTACTACCAAGACAGCCTACTGCTTGGATGAGAGCTCTTGGACAAAACAGCTGGCTGAATCTAAATCTGAGCAAGACAGAGATGGTACTGATGAAGAGAGGAAAGCATTTTGAAGAGTTTATAGCCATGAAGCAGTCTCCTTTGAATGTACACATCCATAATTGGTCAATTCAGGCCATTGTTTTGAAGTACTCTTGGATTCCTCGCTGATGCTAAGCTCTCACATAGCAGCATCCATGAGTAACAGCTTCTATCATCTTCAGTTGGCTAGGAGACTCTGTCCCTTCCTGGCTGATGATGACCTGGCCTCAGTTATTCACGCCTTTATCGCTCTTGGCTGGACTAGAGCAATGTAAAACCTGGGCATGAAGCACTGCACTTGGGAAATTCCAACTAGTTCAGAAAGCTGCAGCATGTCTTCTCAGCAACACTAGCTACAGGAAACACATTAAACCTGTTCTCCACTCTCTACACTGGCTTCCCATGGAATAGTGAATCAAGTTCAAGGTCTTGGTCCTCATTTTCAGGGCCCTCCATGGCCTGGGACCAGGATATCTAAAAGACCACCTAAAGCTCTGCGATGAAGACCATGATCAAGAACTATGCTCCTCTGGCACAATGAAACGCTCTACCATAAGGATAAAGCTTGTCTGCGTGCGACACAGAACTTCTTGGGGTTGGTCTCTAGAATTAATTTCCTTGAGAACTAGGGGCCTCCAAACGTCACCATCTCCCACTTCAAGTACAAGGAACGTTTCTTTGATACGTAACAAATACATAGCAACACATTTTAAAAGAAACAGAAAACCCACCCCACCAAAACAAGACATTTGACTTCATACACTTCTCTCCTTGTGGAGAGGATGAGAAAAACCATCACATGACAGATATTAGTCATGTCCCTTAATGCATTACTGGAAAGCTCTCATACTACTCTCACCACCATAATATCTATACAGTAAGTCTCATCTCAGTGCTATCTTCTCTGTGGACTTTTACCTCCACACCCTACGTTTCCACAGTTGCCATTTTGCTACTGATTTCCCTACTGCTGGCAGCAGTTTGTGATCCCTTATATAGGATTCACATAGTAAGAATCACTGTTGTTCTACTGCAACCAAAAGTCTCAAACTGACTCCTACAGTTCTCCGTGTAGTAACCACTTTCCAACTGAAAACGCTGCTGCAGCATACCATTTAGAAAGCCTGTTTAAAAGCAAGAGACATGGTGTCTCCAGCTTTTACATCAGTTTTCTATCCAGTATACTCTTATTCCCTGTTGCATAGTTTTTTTTAGCCAAATTCTCTTTGAAACACTTTGAAATTGCATCCACTGAATTTCTCTCCTCTCATATATTATGGCAGTAATATCTACATAGAACTCCTACAAATTAGATAAGCATGACCTGCCATGCCTGAAACCATGCTGGTTATCCTTAGACTGCTTTTCCAGATGTACTTCTACCACAGCCTTAAAATAATTTCCAAGCGATTCCCTATAACAGATGTTAGGGTCACTGGCCTTAGAGTTTTTGGTGTGTTTGGATTTTTTGTTTTTAAATGTAGAAGTTGCCATTTTCCAACACTTAGGAATGGCTCCCCAAATCTAAAAACATCCATTTAAATGTTTTCTTTGCTTATTTCCATTAACATTCATGGCTACTCAGAGTAGCAGCTTTGTCTACTTTGTGTGATTCAGTCTCTTTGATTAATATTTGTATTATCTCCTCATTGTCTAGTTCAACCAACCCACACTAATCTTGATCCCCTAATTGGGAAGTCTCCATCTTCCTCCTTCTGAAGGAGGGATAAGGGAAATATTCCTTACTTGTTCATTTTCTTTAAGATCTTCTATGTCATTGCAGGAAATAGTACCTCGCTCCCAGAACAATTAACTCTCTTGTTGAGGACATCCCTCTACTTACATGGGGAAGTTGAAATTTTGAAAGTAGTGGTAGTGTATGGGCAGCCACCAAATTCAGAATTTTTTTTTAATCTCTAATACTATAAACCAAAATTTTGCATCAGTGATCCATGAATTGCTTCAGAGTGTGGTCTGCATTGATATAGAAGATCTCAAAGGAAAAAATTAAAAGATAAGGAAAAATTCCCCTTTCCTTTCTTCCATCGTCTAAACGAGTCCTGATAACTGGACCTTTCAAAATACTGCATTTTATTTCCACTACCAGGTCCACAGAATAGGCATTTATAGGTATATATATTTATAAATTCACAGAAATATAGTTTTAAAGAACAGGGAGAGTTTAGTGCTTAATACCCACTTGTAACACCCTTCTGTAGTGGTTACAAAGCTGTACAGAGATCCCTAGATAGTCACTTGTCAGTCTTCTGAAAAAGAAGTTTCCACCACTCTTTTCCTAAAAAGGACTCCAGTTAAGTGTACTTTAATGGCACCTGGAACCTCCTTCCCTGCACTAAAACAAGCTATTCTGTTTTGCTCCTTAACCCGTTTTAAGACTATCTGCAGGATGTAGGGGACTTCATAAAGGGCTGGCCTTACCATGAAGCAAAATGAGGGGGCCGCCTCAGGTGCCGGGGGTGGGGGGGAGGGGGCGCGCCACTAGGACCCAGAGTGTAGAAAATTGTGTCTGCTGCTGGTGCATAGGTATTCTCTCTGCTCTAGATGCACAGGGATGGTGGAGTGCTGTGCTGGAGGAAGGAGGGCACAAGAGACATAACGGGCAGACAGGAGAAAAGAGAAAGCAGCAGGAGCTGCAGGGAAAGAGAGGAGGAGGAGTCTCTTACGTACCTCTCTAGCAGCCCCAGGAGCCTGGACAGATTAACACCAGCTTCTCAGGGAGCTTCCTGTTTCCTGCACCCACTTGAGGAGAACAGGCAGTCAACTGAAGTAGTAGGAGCCAGTTAGACCCTTAAGACACCGATAACTTCCCTCACTCAGGCCCTGCTACCAGCCTGCTTATTTGTCCCCTTCAACTGAATGTTGAGAGCCACTATAGCTGGCACAGAACAGCAGTCACGAATGAAAGAAGAAAACACCCATCTGGGGCAGCATTCAGAAGGAAGGAAGGAAGACAGAAAGACAGAAAAAAAGCAAAGGAAGCTTTTCTATTTAAGCAGGAAGGAGCTCCTCTGAGATGCATAGACACAAATGTTCACGGTGAGCCTTCTGGCCCCAGTGAGGATGAGAGTGGTGAGGAGATGCCTGATCTTCCAGTTAGTCAGAGTGCAGGTGACCTGGCAGCTACTGCTGCATCCATATCTCCATCTCAAATGAATGTAACCATGCACATTCCTGAAGAAAAGTGTAGATCAGAAAAGAGTAGTGGAGGCGCCAAGAAACAGCTGCTGCTGAGTTTAGTTCCTTAAGTCTAGATGATCCAGGACTGTGGACCCACTTGAGCAGTAGCCTGAGGGACTTCCTTGTACTGCATGGGCCACAGCAAGTGAAAAACTTCATGTTCCCCAAAGACAATGAAAATAGAAGTTTCCATCCAACACATTACTGGCGTGAAATCCCCAATGGTGACAAAGTGGAGAGGCCATGGCTTATGTACTCAAACCCCAGAATGCTGCATACTGTTTTTGTTGCAAACTCTTCCAGTCTAATGTTCCAGCCACAATGGGTTCTACAGGAACAACGGACTTGAAAAATCTGGCTAGAAATCTGGCATGCCATGAGAAGGCAGCAAATCACCAGAGAGCATTCCATAGGTGGAAAGAGCTTGAGATGACACTAAGGTTAAAGGCCACCATAGGTCTCAAGTTGCAGTGGGGGAGGTCTAGGTTGGATATTAGGAAACACTATTTCACTAGGAGGGTGGTGAAGCACTGGAATGCGTTATCTAGGGAGGTGGTGAAGTCTCCTTCCTTGGAGATTTTTAAGGCCCGGCTTGACAAAGCCCTGGCTGGGATAATTTAGTTGGGAATTGGTCCTGCTTTGAGCAGGGGGTTGGACTAGATGACCTGCTGAGGTCCCTTCCAACCCTGATATTCTATGATTCATAGATGATCAGCATCAAGAGAAGATTGCATCAGAGTTTCTTTACTGGCAAAATGTTCTGAAAAGGCTCATTGCCATTGTGAGAATGCTTGCTACCCAAAACCCAGCACTGCACAGCACTTCAGATCAGCTCTATGTGCCAAACAATGGAAACTTCCTTAAAATTGTGGAGCTGATGGTTGAGGTTGATGCTGTACTCCAAGAGCACTTAAGAAGAGTCATCACCCAAGAAATGTACACATACCACTACCTTGGGAAAACAATTCAAAATGAGATCATACAGTTACTGGCAACAAAAGTCAAACAGAAGATTGTGGCAAGTCAGCAAGATATTACTCTGTTATTCTGGACTGCACACCTACATCAGCCATATAGAACAAATTACTTTAATGGTGCGTTTTGTAACAACAACAGAACCTAGTGAAAATGTCCCTGCAATGGTGACTGTCAGAGAGCATTTTCTAGAATTTATTGACATTGATGATACTACAGGAGCTGGTATGACAAATGTGCTTCTTAAAAAAGCTGGAAGATACGGGAATTGCAATAGCTGACATGAGCGGTCAGGGCTACGATAATGGTGCCAACATGAGAGGAAAGAACAGAGGAGTGCGGATACGGATCCAAGAGTTAAACCCTCAAGCTTTTTTTTGTCCCATGTAGTTCTCATTCATTGAACTTGGTGGTCAGTGATGCAGCTTCAGCTTCTAGTGAGGCTGCTGAATTTTTTAATGTAATTCAAAGCATCTAAGTATTTTTCTCTGCATCAACTCATCGATGGAAAATTTTGAAGCAACGTCTCGGAACATTCTCTCTGACACTGAAACCACTGAGTGCCACACAATGGGAAAGTCGAGGGGAGGCGATAAAACCTATCAAACACCAAATTGGGAAGATAGATGATGCCATAGTTGCCATTATGGAGGATAATGCTATGACAGGAACTGATCGTGGGAGAACAGTGGCAGAGGGAAATAGAATCGCCAGAAACATACATGACTTCAAATTTCTGTGTGGCTTAGTGTTGTGGCATGACATACTGTTTGAAATAAATGTTGTAAGCAAGAGACTCCAAGGTGTTGACCTTGATATATCTGGAGCAATGGGACAACTGGACAAAGCAAAGTCATACCCACAGTCTTACCGGTCAGACGAGGGATTTCAAAACGTTCTGAGAGTGCAGAGATGTTGGCAGAGGAACTTCACACTGAAGCTATTTTCCCACCCATTCAAGAATACAAGAGTCACCGAAGAAGACATTTTGATTACGAGGCACGGGATAATCCCATAAGAGACCCCAAACAACAATTCAAAGTTGAATTCTTTGGTGCTAGATTGTGCAATACAAAGTTTTGGCCCAAGCGAGGGGTATGGGGGCATCATTTGAGCTCCCCACCTCAGGTGCCAAAATGTTATGGGCCGGCCCTGACTTCATACAGAAATGGGCTCCTCGACCTACTTCAAGATTCACTGCTTTAGAACTTAAGATTTGTAGGTAGCCCCATACTGAAACCTCTGGGGAATAGCTAGGATTTTCACTTAATTATTCTTTTCTGTGCTAGAAAAGGTTAGTGTTGAACCATGCTTCCAGATACAACAAGCCCAATGACAAGACAACGGAGCTCTTCTCCTCACTTATCATCCAACTTTTGGTCTCCAAGATGCTGCAAATTTTATTAATCGCTGGTGTAGTCAATTGCTTCAATTTGCCATAATCAGCTAGCACACAACCTCTGTTTCCTTAATTCAGCTGCCAGCAGTGCCGTGATCTTGATAAAGGTTCTTGGAATTGTAGTCAGGCCAAACAGAACAGCCTATGCTTGGCACAGAATAACTAAATGTAGGTACACAACTGAGACTAAAAATGAATACATGCTGATAATCATTCACCTGAACGACACGACTCAGGCTCTGTTCTGAAGCTTGACACCCTGAAAACAAAACAAAAAAACCAAAAAAAAAAATCATTCTTCAAACCCAAGACCACATGCGGGTCTCCTATGATTCTTGGGATGGTGAAATAGATCAAATAAATTCCTTTACACTTCTAATCCTCTGGGACTGGAGCTATGGCTTGAAGAGGGTAGCTCAAAATGTTTTGTATTTCGTGCTCTTTGGATGGATCAGATCAAGAAGACTGAATGAAAGAGCTGCTGAAAGATTCTCCACTGACTCTATTGTAGGCTGATATGAGATACTATCTAGGGGTCACTAACTAGTCTTTTGGACCCAGGCATGAAATAAATCCTGTTTTTCCACCAGTAATGAGGATCTGTGAATTGGCCTCAGCAACTTCAAGCTGATTATTTGATGCTCCTCTACCCTTTCTTTGGCGAGGGAAGTTGATTAAAGCTCTCTTCAAATTGATTTACAGCTAGTTGCCCAAACTGATGTTCCTAAACCTGTACCTATAGAAACCCACTTGGAGCCACAACTGAGACAATATGGGACAATAATCCTGGACCCTTGGAGTGGGACAGAAACTATATTTTCTTGAATTCTTTAACATATAGCAGCCCTTCCCTTAAACTTAAGGGCTATTTAAAGAGAATTAATTCCTACTTTGTAAATTACCTTTTTGCAAAGGAGAACACCAATATAGAAGCCCCATCTAAAAGCCCCATTACATCTAAGTAATGTGTATATATCTGGTTTATATTTTTAAAGTTTTCAGTTCTGAAATGCAAAAGTTTCTACTGCAGACCTGCCCATACTATCTGAGGCCAGTTACCTCAACTTTTTTCTCCCATCCAATTTCCCATCCTCACTCTCTGAAGTCCCTCTCTCACTTCTCCCTTTCTAAATTATCTTTTCACTTAATTCCCTCTGCTTCAGTTCCCTCATCTGGTTTCTTTCCTTTCTTTTATTTCCTCAACTTACCCGCCTCTGTCCCCCCATCCCTGACTCCTCATGCTGGGGGCCGAGGGGGACAGGTCCTCTTTGCAGAGGATACGCATTCTAGATGCGGCTTCCTGAAAGAACAGGAAGAGAAGCCAGCAGGTGATAAGATGAGTTGAAATTGAAGTCACAATGTGCTCTGCAGTTTCAACCTAGCTCCAGGGTGTGTCTGAAATAGGAAGGGGACTTCCCTCTGCTGCTCTCCTGTCCCTTTATTTTGTCATTGCCTTTGACTGAGTGGTCACAGCAGGTGGAACACCTGTTCCTCTCTCCTCCGTGGTCTCTTTTCCCCTTTCAGGTCAGGAACCATCTGAGTGGTTTGAAGTGAACCTTACTATAGTTATCATGGAGAGAATAAGGTGGGATGCATTCCTTCAAGCAGTTGCTTTTAAGAAAAAGGAAATAAAAGCAGCCTTTGCCGGTTAGACTTGATCAACAGAAAATAGTTGAATTTTACAGTATCACTCAGAATTCTCTACTCTGTACATCACATACTGTACCTAGCTCACATATGCAATGAAAAGGGAATCAACAAAAATGGGGTTTGGGGCGACTGGGAAGAGTAATTCTCTCTCCAACCTGAAGAAAGTTTAGACAAACTTGCCTTTGATAATCGACTGAACAAGCTGCACTGCAAGCATCAAGGGATGGTGTAGGGATATCTAGCAGGTGCTGCAGTTTATCACAAAACCGTCTAAAATAATTGGAAGTGACAACCAGCACTACCACAAATGATTTATTAGTCTTTCACTCAGCTTTTCAGCTTCCTCAGGGCCAGAATAAATAATTTACCAACTCTGTATCTTCCAATCATTAATTCTTCCCTGTGCATCCAAACTACATTTAACTCTGCTGGGTTCAGTGGAATTAGAAACACAATAAGAAGATTCCTCCCCGCTCCCCCTCAAGTATAGTATTATCTGACTGTATCTAAAGGTAAAATTGTCAATCACTATTTATATCTGATGATAGAAGAATTTAAATGATTAGATCTGGTAACTAATGTGGAATCAGAATATCCATGGAATAAAATTAGAAAGTTAAACTGGAGGGACAGCAACAATGAAACATTCCCAGGGGGTCAGGAGTGTGTTCAAGATATAAGGTACAGATATGAACTGAGCATATTGATCAGCATCGCCTCTCTGATCCATGAATTAGTACCAGCATTAGAAAGAAACTGCTAACGTAGCCTACAAGGTAAACATAAAACAAAGCCATTGGATGGGAGAAGGTTGGAGAAGTAGTAAAATAGAAAAAAAAAATCGAGAGATTAAGTATTCTCACAGCTATAAGAAGAGAAGACCTATGAAAATATCTTAATTATTTTAAATAAAATGTTAATTAACTACACTATACATTTTCTAGGATATGTCTTTTAATTCAAAGCATGAAGAGGGGAAAAGAGTATTATACAAGGCAGATTTAGGACCAAGGAGCATAAAATAATATAAAACTATAGTACACTTCCAAATTTGGAGTATATAAGGTACCATATTTCTATTAATTATGTAGAGAAAACACAGAGAAAACAAAATCACACCCTAAATCCATTTTTGATGTAAGCTAGTCTTGTCTCATTAAATCAGCATCTATGATTAAAACAGAGATCATTTTTGGTACATAATGTATTGCATTGTTAGAGCAGCATCTGTTTGTTACACAGCATAACACATTTTTCAGCTTTAAGAAACTGTACTCATATGGAAGAAACCACCCAGACTTTGATGATATAAAAAATATTTTTGCTTCCAAATGTATTTTTGTACTAAATGGGTTAATAACATTAATGTGCTAATATTTCGAATTCTCAGAAGCAGCGTCAAGCTGTTGGAAACATACAGAAGAAGAATTTCATGGTACTAACAGCTTTCTTTTCAGTCCTATGGGACTGAGACAACTCAAACTTTAAGTGCTTAGAAGAAAAGCTCTGTAAAGCTATGAAGGCTAATCAATAGGGCTTTCACCAAATGATAATACAGTCTGAAATGAAATAAATTGGCCATAACAAAAATGCCTTACCCTTTTTCTCCTCATTAATCTCAATATAGGGAAAACTACAGTAAGAACTACATGAATCCAAAAAGAAACCAACATACAAATCACAACTATGGTATTTCTTTACACTACTTTAAATAATACAAACAGCTTGTATAAACAATTCTCTAAAATGAGAAGTGAGCACACTATATTTGAAAGGAATTAATTGACCCCTATATGTCCTCTTCTTAAACATCGTCAATTAACTCTGCCTTTAAGAGTTAAGATTCTAAAATTTGTATTTCAACTCTATGGGATAGTAAGAGGTCTCCCTCCTTCAGTTCAGCTCTAGAACCTGATCTGCTGTAATTGACCCAAATATGACAGTATTAACTGAATCAATCTCTAACAGCTACTTTCTAAAGGAACTGAAAAAAATTCCTTCATACGGGTAAGAGGGTCTAAAAAAGCCCCAACCCAATAACAAAAAATAGTGCAGTTTGGCAACAAAAATGAAACACAGAAAAACCAAATAAAAAGACAAGAAATTGCCATTCTCCATGCTTTCTCAAGCAGTGGGACAAAAACAGTACCTAGACTCATAGCAAACATAAGATGTACCTTGAAAATCATACCAAAGAGAATAAACATACAAGAAAGGACCACATAGGCCACCCATACAACAAGACATTTGTTCGGTGAGCCAGTCCCTCAGACCAACTGGAAGACTTCCACTTCCAGTCCCCGTATTGGCTGGGAATGCATAGTGGCAAGTTGCATCAGGCTCACAATGCTGTTCTCAAGCTGAAACGTGAGCCTGATGCAACTTGCCACTGTGCATTCCCAGCCAATACTGGGGACTGGAAGTGGAAGTCTTCCAGTTGGTCTGAGGGACTGGCTCAAAGTTCTTCATCCACCTGCTGCTGGCTGCTTAATACTGCTCAAGACCACCTGCTACAACCTTCTGCCAGTTCCAGCTCTACTCCAGATTCCAGCTCTGCTGCTGTCAAGAGCAGATAACAGGTGAGGCCTCGTCTACCATTTTGCTTATTCCTGCAGCCCATACTAGCCAGCAGCAGCCAGGAGGCACGTGTAAGCAATTCCTATCCAGCAAGGTAGCATCCCCTAACTATTCCCCCGTCTCCCAGTCCTAGGTAAGGCAAGTCAGCCAAACAGGGGACATGTGGCATGCTGGGGTGAGAAGTAATTTTTTTTTTAAATAGACAGCTTAGGCATATAGCAGACATTTCCAGTAAAAAGTTCCTCTTCTTGGGAAGAATAACCCAGACCTCCCTAACAAGACTTCTCCTTTCTCTCTGTAGATAGTCCTACATCCCTTCACATCAGCTTCATTCCCCTTCCTCCCCCACATGTATGCAAATTACTCATCGTGGTATCCATTTTTCTAAGCAAACAATGCTTGGGACATGCCTGTACATCTTTGATGCAAGTATCAGAGGGGTAGCCGTGTTAGTCTGAATCTGTAAAAAGCAACAGAGGGTCCTGTGGCACCTTTGAGACTAACAAAGTTTTGTTTACAGAGGGTCCTGTGGCACCTTTGAGACATCTTTGATGCAGAATCAGTAAGTGAGGACGAAGACAATGAAGCCTAAGAGTCATGCATGCTTTTCTTAGGACCCCGAAACAGCAAACAGGTGATCTGACTTTTTAACTTCCAGTGTCTTGTTCAGAGCGACAAGGTGGATGAGGTAATATCTTTAACTGGACCAACTTCTGTTGGCGAGAGTCACAAACTTTCGAGCCACACCCAACTGTTCTTCAGATCTGGTAAAAGTACTGTCTGCATCATAGCTAAATGCAAGGTGAAACAGATTGTTTAGCACAAGTAGTTAGCACATATCCTAAGGGACCATTCAAGATAGAGTGGTCCATTAAAACCTCTGAAGTCATAGGACAAGAAGTGGGGGTTAGTGGGTTACATATTTTTGTAATAAGCCATAAATCCGGTGTTTCTGTGTTCCACCTTGCATTTAGCTGAGGTGCTTCAAGTACCTTTTCCAGACCTGAAGAACAGCTGGGTGTGGCTCAAAAGCCTGCCTCTGTCACCAACATAAGTTGGTGCAATACAAGATATTACCTCTCTCACCTTGTCTCTTGTAATATCCTGGGACCAACACTACTACAACTACACTGAATACAATAATAGTGTCTTGTTCAAATAGTTATGCAAAGTTCTTCATATCAAGGGCATGAAGGTACCTTATTGTGGACAGAACATATTGATCCAAATGAAAAATAAAGGATGGAACCATCTTGATAAGGACATGGGGCTTGATCTCTACCTTTTACTGATGAAACAGCAAATACTAATTCTTGATTGATATAGGCTGAAGCTTCCCAAATCAACTGAACATACAGGCACTAGTAAATCAGTTTTAAGAGAGCAGAATTGTCAAATCCCTCTGTTAGGGATTTGGAGGCGGGGGGAATGTTTGAGATACCACTCTGCAATGGATGGAAACCCTATAAAGCCGGAATTTCATCTTCAGCTTACCAGCTGCTCTAAAAAATTCACCATCTCCACGTGGGAACCCACAAAGGAATGTTCTCTCGTGTGTCCTCAAAACACAATAGCTGCTGCATCAATATACAAGAAACTGACAATGGACCTTTAGTCAGGCTGTAATGAAAGACTGATAGGAATCCATAACCAGGAATGCTTAGTTTTTGATTTGTAAAATATGCAATGATCAAGAATCTGGCATTTTACAATAATTTAAGTACAACACACACAAAAACAGAACTTGAAAAATATCAGCTTTGATAACTCTCCAGCTAAGGCATAAAAGATCACAATTTTCTATATCACAGTCAACCTCAGTGTGATTTTTTCACCTTTTTCCCTGTAGTTTCCTCCCTTCACATTTGTTGATCACAGACCATTTGTATACCCAAGCAAAGTATAAAGATGAAGCAAAGGGAAAGGATATTTAGGAATAATGCCTAACTCTTATATAGCATTTTTCATCTTTCAATCTCACCCTGGAGAGAAAGGTGTCATCTCCATTTTACAGAGAGGAAAACTGAGGCTAAGTGGCTTGCCCAAGGTCATGCAGCACGATCAATACTAAAACCAAGAACTGAACCCAAATCTCCTGACTCCTAGTCAATCGTACAGTCAATTGTAAAGAAATTAACATCTTGACATCGATCTGTCATTACATTCATCACCACCCTTGTTCACATTTCTTCTTAAAAAGAATTTTGTTCTAAGCTGAGACTCCACAAAGCTATTTCCACTCAAAAGAAAGAGCAAACAAAACAAATTTGGAGTATTGTAAGGTCATCCACAGCTGTACCTCTTGGCAGGGCATATTTCTACAAAGAAAGCTCAAATGAGATTGTAGAAAAAAAATCTAAAATAAGGGAGGAGAAATGTTATTTAGGAGAGAATGCTTATATACCATCTTCCTTGGACACCAATTTTTCCAGCTATTTTACTTGAGCCCTTGCCAAATAAGCTCTGTAAAAGAATGTTTGTAAGGACATCTGTAGCTTTTAAGAGGCACCAATACTTTCCATCCCACTCAGGACCACAAGGTATCAAATAGTGGAGTAGATTTCTTGTCTACTTACCAGACGCTGAATCCAGCCTTAGGCCACATGAACCACATCTCTGTGAAGGTGTAAAGCCACCTAAAGTATCTAAAGGGGTGCAATTTCTTGTTAGGAACAGCCCGCATCATGACCTGTCTTCAATAAAACAATCAAACGACGAACGTCTTGGAGCCCTAACCAAAATAGCTTCTCCTCATCCACAGACCCTAGAGAATGATCTTTTAGTTTTAATGTGCAAGCTATTCACCTAGTCAGCACAGGCAGACTATCCATTTTGAAAAGTCTGACTCTTGAGAAATCCAACTACCCCCTCAGAAGGTATTTCATCCATAACAGTTCCTGCATCATCTGTCAATATCGAGTTTGCAGGAGAGGAACACTGTTCTTATTTGAAGAGATGGAAAAATCATCCTTGAAGAATGGAAAGACTGGTACTCCAATACCTCGAGGTAACTCTGTCCTCGGGAGCCAAAAAATCTTACCGTGTTATAGGTGAAACCGCGTTACATCGAACTTGCTTTGATCCACCGCAGTGCGCAGCCCCGCCCTCCCCTTTACCGTGCTCTTTCCAAATTTGTGTTATATCGGGGTAGAGGTGTCTATGTAGACACTACATCAGAAAGAGAAAGGAGGGATATAATGCAGGAGGAACTGGCCTCGTTTAGGTTTTCTCCATCCTGACAGAGGAAAGATCTGGTGCTCTGTGGTAAGCCAGACATTTAGAGTCTCCAGAGTCATTCAAGGGTGCTATGATTTTCTCTGAACAGACAAGGTAAAAATATATTGATGTAAATTACTTCTTCATGTTGCTTTATGTGACAAGGTCAGGACCCTGTCAACAACAAGCATGGTAAGCGAAAGTGAAGAATCGTGCTAATTTGTATCCAGAAGTTTTTCCCTCAGAAAGACCTGCCTATAGTTATTATACCTAAGGCAACCCCAGATGCAACAGTCACCTGCAGGCCTCACTGTTCATTTTGCCCAACAGGTGGAAGAATGAAGCCACGTGGAACTAGTGAAATGTTGGGGTTGAATGAGCTGGATTCACTTCTTTTGGGCTTCTGCTCACTCTAAAGCACTAAAACTTTGGCCCTTTATAAGAAGCAGGATAGGATGCAATCAGAGGGTTGCTTCTTCAAAGGTTTTACCTACCAGTTAGAGCAGATGTGAGACACAACCAGTGGGATCATCTCTGCACAAAGGGCTCTTATCAGCTTGAGGAGAAAATATTTTAAAAATTCTCTACAAGAGCATCCAACTCTAAGCTAGGTGTTTTGGCAGAAACAAAAAGCTACGGCAACCAAATTAAAATAAAAGGAATAGACAAAAGCCTAACTGGGTCAGAAGAGCTTCTTCCACATGCTAGAAACCAAGTAATTACCACATTCAGTCAGGTAAACTCTTGATCGCAAGAGCCTTATTTTCTTACTCATGCCCCATTTTCATCTGCTAGTCAGGATTTATGGGGTGGAGTGGCAAAAAGGGATATTGAGGAAGATCCTGATTTTTATGTTTTATTGTTACTAAGAGATGAGGAAGAGAACTAAATCTTGATTGAGATTTTGAAAGGCTGTGCAGCAGACTATTTTGTATTCTCATGTTTTCTTAGAAGTTTGTGTAGAAACAGAATCTTTACCAAACATCCCTTTTTGCCACCTCAGCTCATAAGTCCTTCTACCACAAAATAAAGACTTGCGAGGAGGGAAGAGTGTGAAAAATTCTTGCTACCCTTTTTCACATATTTCCCAACCTGCTTTTTTAGTGTGTCCCCCTCTGATCCTCCCCTCTGCAACTGGAAATCCCTCCTAAATTAACTCAACTTCTTGAACATCATGTTTTTATTCAAGTTTCCGTTCTGGACAGATCTTACATATCACTCTCGTTAATTATTCTTAAACTTAAATGTTTGTGTAAGTATCGCCTTAAATTGCTCAGAGTAGCAGCCGTGTTAGTCTGTATCCGCAAAAAGAAGAACAGGAGTACTTGTGGCACCTTAGAGACTAACAAATTTATTAGAGCATAAGCTTTCGTGGACTACAGCCCACTTCTTCGGATGCATCCGAACAGGAACATATATTGAGGAGATATATATACACACATACAGAGAGCATAAACAGGT